>NC_139702.1:4083487-4095987 GCF_964188405.1 Protomyctophum parallelum | reverse complement strand
TGAGTCAGGGCTTCAAAGTAACCAATGAACTGCTCTGCAGATGAGTCAGGGCTTCAAAGTAACCAATGAACTGCTCTGCAGATGAGTCAGGGCTTCAAAGTAACCAATGAACTGCTCTGCAGATGAACCAATGAACTGCTCTGCAGATGTCATTTTTCTGCATCACAGTCGGAAGCTGAGCTTCAACTACGCAACCCATTCTGAACGGGCACCCATTTTGGTGTTAGCATCATGTTATGCTTTAGCTATTGAAAAATCTACAAGCTCATATCGCGCCACCGAGTGGCGCGATACGAGCTTGTAGGTCTGCTATTTTTGAAAAATCGAAGAGCGACTGACATTTCTAGAATCTGATCTCAGGTCAGAATGGGTTCATCAGACCAGTGTGTGTCCGGCGGAAAACCTCGTATGAATCTGATCTCAGGTCAGAATGGGTTAAGCTCCATGTACTTTGTCGTACGAATGAGGCGGCAGATCTACAAGCTCAAAGCGATGCTACGGTGCAATGCAATGTGAGCTTGTAGATCGCTGTTTTTGACGGATGCACCGATTTGGGAAATTCCGGGCCAATAACCGATGTTTTAAAGTAATGTGTCGTTTAAGCTGATGTGTGTTTTTGCCCTTTTTCATTTATTTTGCCTTTACTTTGTCATTCAGAAACCTTGTGCCAGGGAGACGAATAAATCTTCATTACAAGAAAAGAAAAAAAAGTAACGAACGAATAAGCACAGGGAAGTCGGCCTAATTGGCTATTATGCTAGCCAACAGCAGGTTGGGCAACATTCGATGTCATTTCCGGTTTGGGACGTCATCCAAAATGTTCCCCCCATTTTAGTTGATGAGACCGAAAATCTTAAAACGTGAATAACTCTTGATCTAAATATCAATCCGTCCAATTCTAATCAAGTTGTTTTTTGACGGCCCATCGCGGCCCGTCCCGTCGCTAGTCGCGTTAGAATCAATCATGCCTCCCGTTGTTGTCGATGGCCTCGGGGGTGTTTTGGTCACATCTAGCTACTTCAGCTACATCCAAGATGGTGCCTGGTGCACCTTGAAATGTGCTCCGTTGCTGCAAATGGCTGGGCGCTCTGATTTAATGGTCCTACTGTATATACTGTACCCCCGGGCGTTCGGTGTGTTCACACCTAACGACTCTCCAGGTACGGCTGTTCAGTAGTTGCCCACTGCTCCTAATTGTCACGGTCTGCAGACCATATCTCCCCGTCAGCCACTCCCACTCTCCATTCCTACCCTCAGTCCTTAATGCCACACACCTGCTCACAGTCCCTCATCAGCCCAGAAGTTCTTCCCTTTACAAACCTGTGAACACTTTGCCATTAACCTCCTCCCTATATAACTGGACTCCCTGCTTACACTCTTTGGCAGTACATATGTTGTTTTCCCCTGAGCAGTCCTGTATGTTCTGTTGTTCCTGGTTCCTTGTTTTGTGCTCCAATCCTGTGAAGGTTTGATTTTGGACTTGTTGATTTTGGACTATGCTTTGCATTGTGCTTCTAAAGTTTTAGCATTTTGGCATTTAGAGCATTTGGACTTTTTTGGATCTTCTGAGTTTTGTTTGTCACTGCCTCATGCTTTAATAAATACGTTTATTTTGAATCTACTGTCTTGAGACTCTGCATTTGGGTTCAGGCTTCCTGGTATCCTGACACTAATAGTTAGATGGTGGCCTTGTTGTGAGGCATTGTGAGCTTTCACAATATTTACCTGTGGAACCGAGTCAAACAAAATGTAATGTCTCAACTCCTAATTCCAATAAGTGCATATTGGGTGCAGGGGTTCAAATATGATTATCTTGGGCTGTCCTCGTGCACTTCAAATATGATTATCTTGGGCTGTCCTCGTGCACTTCAAATATGATTATCTTGGGCTGTCCTCATGCACTTCAAATATGATTATCTTGGGCCGGCCACGTCCTGAAAAGGTTGAGAACCTGTTGTAAGTGATGCTTTCTATTCAAATACGTGTTAAATCTATCTATCTATCTATCTATCTAGTGTTCAGTAACGGCCGGGGTCTTTCCATAAAGCTCTTTAATATTAATAAACCTTTTCAAGGTTGCGACTCGGCACACCAATGTGATCCAATCAAGAGAGAAGTCTCACAGGCTACAGACTAGGATAAACAAGTGAATTATTATAGTTTTTGACACAAATAAAATGAGCAGACAAAATTGGAACTGGGACACTAAAATTTAAGCTGATAAATGATCTGTGTGGGATATTCTCTGTCGCGATTGGATTACTTTTTGACAAAACACTTTACTTTACGTTGTTTTACAAAAAGAGTACCTGTTTATAATCTTTCCGATCTGCACCAGATCTCTTCACCAATTTTAAACAGCAGTGTGTCGCAGTGCAACACTTTGTGTGCTTGTAGATTGTAGATTGTTTTTTAGCAGAATGTCCCTCCCAGAATAGGGATGCTGGGTTCAAGTGGTTACATAAATATAATCTGTTTGTTGATGCTGGCACCTCTTTGGCACATGAAAAGGAGGGCATTTAACCTCAAGGTGACGTTGTGGTCAAATACATGTCAAAATGAATCTGTTGTGAGTTTGATAAACACGGAGCTGGTGGGTTGCTGACATATAGCAACCATTTAGACATTGATAAAATGTGAGGTTTAAAAACATTTTAAGTAACTTTGTAGCTGGAGCTATCATAGCTTTTTCATCATTGCAAAACTGTAATGAAGACATACAGTATATATGTGCATGGATCTAAAGACTATACACTTTGATCAGTACAATTCAATGTTGTAACTCTGAGAGTGTAAAATGGAAGCAAATGGACCCACATTAAATTAGAGTAATGGTGATAATAGATAATAATAGATAATGGTGATAGTAATAGGGAGAGAATGGTGCTCAAGTTCAGGTCCTGGAGAGTATACAAATGGACCCATTTGTATACTCTCCATTTACACACTACAGTTTATCCCATTCTGACCGGGCACCCATTTTGGTGTTAGCATCATGTTATGCTTTAGCTATTGAAAAATAGCAGATCTACAAGCTCATATCGCGCCACCGAGTGGCGCGATACGAGCTTGTAGGTCTGCTATTTTTTTTAAATCGAAGAACGACTGACATTTTTTAGAATGATCTCAGGTCAGAATGGGTCAATCAGACCAATGTGTGTCCAGTGGAAACCTCGTATGAATCTGATCTCAGGTCAGAATGGGTTATACAGTGTAAATTGGGGTTCTCCAGAGATAAAAAGTCATATCAAATATGGGTATGTGGCCTAATGCATATAAAACTGTCTGTGTCCTTGAATCTAAAAAGGTTGAACCACTGTTGTGCACGGCTGTCTAGTGAGTGATCGTGCGTTGCGTGCGTGCATGCATGCGTGCGTGCGTGCGTGTGTTGTGTGTGTTGCATGCGTGCGTGCGTGCGTGCGTGCGTGCGTGCGTGCGTGCGTGTGTTGTGTGTGTTGCTGTCGCGTGCGTGCGTGCGTGTGTTGCGTGCGTGTGTGCGTGCGTGCGTGCGTGCGTGCGTGTGTGCGTGCGTGCGTGCGTGCGTGCGTGCGTGCGTGCGTGTGTTGTGTGCGTGCGTGCGTGCGTGTGTGTGCATGCGTGTGTGCATGCGTGCGTGCATGCGTGCGTGCCTGAAGCGGCCAGGCGGAGCTGGAATCCTCCAGCACATCATGGGTGTGCCGGGGCATGGGATCCATATGGGAGCCATCCATCCCTCACATATAATGTGAGCCCTGTTGCCATGCTGCCTGTGGCTGTACTTTGAATACCTATAGCTGTATTTGCATCTACAGAACGGTGCATTTCACTACGGTGTGCCAGCAACTGTATAGCAAGAAGAGGCCGTAATTCTCTTTTACCTCCACCGCTGCTGCCAGCATAACACAGAGACTCTGCAGGCACATTTGGGCCACATATACGGAAAGGTATACTGTATACTTTACTGTATAGGCTACCTGTATATATTAGCCTACACACAAGTAAGACGCGCAAACGCGGGAAGCGAACGCAGCTTGTAAATTGCAATAACAACAATTAGAATAAATTACGTACTGTGTGTGTGTGTGTGTGTGTGTGTGTGTGTGCGCTACAGCTGCGCCCTCTGGTGGCGGGCGGGTGGTGTAACAGCGGGACAGACACACAGACACACAGACAGACAGACATGATCTGCAGGGTCTCATAGTTAGTGCTCACTGCATTCGCAATCACTGCGTTCGCAACTATAGAGGCAACAGGCAAGCAGCGTATCTTTTGACCGACACGATTCATCATGAATAATAGTTTGAAAGCTGTTTTATATTGATATGATATTGTGTTGTTGTTGTTCGTTGTATGTTGTCTGTTCAATATGTCAAATGGACCACAACACGTCTCATTTAACCCGTTGCACTTCTGTACTTGTATGACCCATTCTGACCTGAGATCAGATTCTAAAAATGTCTTCTACATCCTGACAGTTTTCTGAAAAAGCTATGTTTCTAGTACAGTATGTCAGTGCTTAATATGCATATTCATTAGGGCTGCATGGGCGATCAAAATCGATATCACAATTATTTAAAACTTTTGCCCTGAGTACAAAATAAATCATAGAAAAACCTGCTTGTGGATTATACAATTAACCTCTGCATGAGCAAGATCAAGTCGGTTATTGGTTCTGAATATCGATTTTCGATTAAATATCTTCATTTAATTGCCCGCAGCCCTATAACTCACACACACTGAGCCATCCGGTTGACTGTTCTGGGGTATAATTACAAGCTCAAACTACAGTACATACAGTACGATATAGGCTGTCCGTATGCCATACTGGACAATGTGATTCTTACAATACACTTAAAACTGCTGTAGGTTTTATGTCCTTTTCTTTACCCGGGCCTCCCACATGGGAGAACAAACTACCCCTGTATCAAGAGGAGCCTTGTTCCACATGGGAGAACAAACTACCCCTGTATCAAGAGTATAGCCTTGTCCCACATGGGAGAACAAACTACCCCTGTATCAAGAGTATAGCCTTGTCCCACATGGGAGAACAAACTACCCCTGTATCAAGAGTATAGCCTTGTCCCACATGGGAGAACAAACTACCCCTGTATCAAGAGTATAGCCTTGTCCCACATGGGAGAACAAACTACCCCTGTATCAAGAGGAGCCTTGTCCCCACATGGGAGAACAAACTACCCTGTATCAAGAGTATAGCCTTGTCCCACATGGGAGAACAAACTACCTCTGTATCCAGAGTATAGCCTTGTTCCACATGGGAGAACAAACTACCCTGTATCAAGAGTATAGCCTTGTCCCACATGGGAGAACAAACTACCCTGTATCCAGAGTATAGCCTTGTTCCACATGGGAGAACAAACTACCCTGTATCAAGAGTATAGCCTTGTCCCACATGGAGAACAAACTACCCTGTATCAAGAGTATAGCCTTGTTCCACATGGCGAGAACAAACTACCCCTGTATCAAGAGTATAGCCTTGTCCCACAGGGGAGAACAAACTACCTCTGTATCCAGAGTATAGCCCTTGTCCACATGGGAGAACAAACTACCCCTGTATCAAGAGTATAGCCTTGTCCCACATGGGAGAACAAACTACCCCTGTATCAAGAGTATAGCCTTGTCCCACAGGGGAGAACAAACTACCCCTGTATCCAGAGTATAGCCTTGTTCCACATGGGAGAACAAACTACCTCTGTATCAAGAGTATAGCCTTGTCCCACATGGGAGAACAAACTACCTCTGTATCAAGAGTATAGCCTTGTTCCACATGGAGAACAAACTACCCCTGTATCAAGAGTATAGCCTTGTCCCACATGGGAGAACAACTACCCCTGTATCAAGAGTATAGCCTTGTCCCACATGGGAGAACAAACTACCTCTGTATCCAGAGTATAGCCTTGTCCCACATGGGAGAACAAACTACTCCTGTATCAAGAGTATAGCCTTGTTCCACATGGGAGAACAAACTACCCTGTATCAAGAGTATAGCCTTGTCCCACATGGGAGAACAAACTACCTCTGTATCAAGAGTATAGCCTTGTCCCACATGGGAGAACAAACTACCTCTGTATCAAGAGTATAGCCTTGTCCCACATGGGAGAACAAACTACCCCTGTATCAAGAGTATAGCCTTGTTCCACATGGGAGAACAAACTACCCCTGTATCAAGAGTATAGCCTTGTCCCACATGGAGAACAAACTACCCCTGTATCAAGAGTATAGCCTTGTCCCACATGGGAGAACAAACTACCTCTGTATCCAGAGTATAGCCTTGTCCCACATGGGAGAACAAACTACTCCTGTATCAAGAGTATAGCCTTGTCCCACATGGGAGAACAAACTACCCCTGTATCAAGAGTATAGCCTTGTCCCACATGGGAGAACAAACTACCTCTGTATCAAGAGTATAGCCTTGTTCCACATGGGAGAACAAACTACCCCTGTATCAAGAGTATAGCCTTGTCCCACATGGGAGAACAAACTACCCCTGTATCAAGAGGAGCCTTGTCCACATGGGAGAACAAACTACCTCTGTATCAAGAGTAGCCTTGTTCCACATGGGAGAACAAACTACCCCTGTATCAAGAGTAGCCTTGTTCCACATGGAGAACAAACTACCCCTGTATCAAGAGTATAGCCTTGTCCCACATGGGAGAACAAACTACCCCTGTATCAAGAGTAGCCTTGTTCCACATGGAGAACAAACTACCCCTGTATCAAGAGGAGCCTTGTTCCACATGGAGAACAAACTACCCCTGTATCAAGAGTATAGCCTTGTCCCACATGGGAGAACAAACTACCCCTGTATCAAGAGTAGCCTTGTTCCACATGGGAGAACAAACTACCCCTGTATCAAGAGGAGCCTTGTCCCACATGGGAGAACAAACTACCCCTGTATCAAGAGTATAGCCTTGTCCCACATGGGAGAACAAACTACCCCTGTATCAAGAGTATAGCCTTGTTCCACATGGGAGAACAAACTACCTCTGTATCAAGAGTATAGCCTTGTCCCACATGGGGGAACAAACTACCCCTGTATCAAGAGTATAGCCTTGTTCCACATGGGAGAACAAACTACCTCTGTATCAAGAGTATAGCCTTGTCCCACATGGGGGAACAAACTACCCCTGTATCAAGAGTATAGCCTTGTTCCACATGGGAGAACAAACTACCTCTGTATCAAGAGTATAGCCTTGTCCCACATGGGGGAACAAACTACCCCTGTATCAAGAGGAGCCTTGTCCCACATGGGGGAACAAACTACCCCTGTATCAAGAGGAGCCTTGTCCCACATGGGAGAACAAACTACCCCTGTATCAAGAGGAGCCTTGTCCCACATGGGAGAACAAACTACCCCTGTATCAAGAGTATAGCCTTGTTCCACATGGGAGAACAAACTACCCCTGTATCAAGAGTATAGCCTTGTCCCACATGGGAGAACAAACTACCCCTGTATCAAGAGTATAGCCTTGTCCCACATGGGGGAACAAACTACCCCTGTATCAAGAGTATAGCCTTGTCCCACATGGGAGAACAAACTACCTCTGTATCAAGAGTATAGCCTTGTTCCACATGGGAGAACAAACTACCCCTGTATCAAGAGTATAGCCTTGTTCCACATGGGAGAACAAACTACCACTGTATCAAGAGTATAGCCTTGTCCCACATGGAGAACAAACTACCCCTGTATCAAGAGGAGCCTTGTCCCACATGGGAGAACAAACTACCCCTGTATCAAGAGTATAGCCTTGTTCCACATGGGAGAACAAACTACCCCTGTATCAAGAGGAGCCTTGTCCCACATGGGAGAACAAACTACCCCTGTATCAAGAGTATAGCCTTGTCCCACATGGGAGAACAAACTACCCCTGTATCAAGAGTATAGCCTTGTTCCACATGGGAGAACAAACTACCCCTGTATCAAGAGTATAGCCTTGTCCCACATGGAGAACAAACTACCCCTGTATCCAGAGTATAGCCTTGTCCCACATGGGAGAACAAACTACCCTGTATCAAGAGTATAGCCTTGTTCCACATGGGAGAACAAACTACCCCTGTATCAAGAGTATAGCCTTGTTCCACATGGGAGAACAAACTACCCCTGTATCAAGAGTATAGCCTTGTTCCACATGGAGAACAAACTACCCCTGTATCAAGAGTATAGCCTTGTCCCACATGGAGAACAAACTACCCCTGTATCAAGAGTATATCCTTGTTCCACATGGGAGAACAAACTACCCCTGTATCAAGAGTATAGCCTTGTTCCACATGGGAGAACAAACTACCCCTGTATCAAGAGGAGCCTTGTCCCACATGGGAGAACAAACTACCCCTGTATCAAGAGTATAGCCTTGTTCCACATGGGAGAACAAACTACCCCTGTATCCAGAGTATAGCCTTGTTCCACATGGGAGAACAAACTACCCCTGTATCCAGAGTATAGCCTTGTCCCACATGGGAGAACAAACTACCCCTGTATCAGGAGTATAGCCTTGTCCCACATGGGAGAACAAACTACCCCCGTATCAAGAGTATAGCCTTGTTCCACATGGGAGAACAAACTACCCCTGTATCCAGAGTATAGCCTTGTCCCACATGGGAGAACAAACTACCCCTGTATCAAGAGTATAGCCTTGTCCCACATGGGAGAACAAACTACCCCTGTATCAAGAGTATAGCCTTGTCCCACATGGGAGAACAAACTACCCCCGTATCAAGAGTATAGCCTTGTCCCACATGGGAGAACAAACTACCCCTGTATCAAGAGTATAGCCTTGTCCCACATGGGAGAACAAACTACCCCTGTATCAGGAGTATAGCCTTGTCCCCCATGGGAGAACAAACTACCCCTGTATCAAGAGTATAGCCTTGTCCCACATGGGAGAACAAACTACCCCTGTATCAAGAGTATAGCCTTGTCCCCCATGGGAGAACAAACTACCCCTGTATCAAGAGTATAGCCTTGTTCCACATGGGAGAACAAACTACCCCTGTATCAAGAGTATAGCCTTGTCCCACATGGGAGAACAAACTACCCCTGTATCAAGAGTATAGCCTTGTTCCACATGGGAGAACAAACTACCCCTGTATCAAGAGTATAGCCTTGTCCCACATGGAGAACAAACTACCCCTGTATCAAGAGTATAGCCTTGTTCCAGGCCTTTTCTCAGCTCCAATGAGAAAAGCCTGCAGGTAACAACCTAATTCCATCGTGTATATATACTTCCGTCCGGAAACGGTCTTTTTCGAATCACAACACAGGTTTCATGAACAGAGAATGTAAACAGATCTGTAAAGCCTCTGTGTAACTCCCTTGGGGCAGTAGCCGACTTCCGCCACAATCCAGTACTTCCGTTTAGCCCATTCTGACCTGAGATCAGATTCATACGAGGTTTCCGCTGGACACACACTGGTCTGATGAACCCATTCTGACCTGAGATCAGATTCATACGAGGTTTCCGCTGGACACACACTGGTCTGATGAACCCATTCTGACCTGAGATCAGTTTCTAAAAAATGTCAGTCGTTCTTGGATTTTTCAAAAATAGCAGACCTACAAGCTCGTAGCGCGCCACTCGGTGGCGCGCTATGAGCTTGTAGATCTGCTGTTTTTCAATAGCTAAAGCATGACATGATGCTGACACCAAAATGGGTGCCCGGTCAGAATGGCTTAGAGTATAGACAACTCAACAGGCCAGGTCTCACCCACCGTGGGAGAGAGGGAATCCCCACTTGACCAGGAGAGACGTTGCGCTCATGAACTTCTGGCAGTACTACAGTATACATGTCAACTCAAACCTCAAACCTATAACCGCACAGTCTAAAAACCTTGCGATGGAAGAGCAGGATGACCACCTGCAACCACTGCAGATCTACTAGTTATATTTTATTACTCTAGCATAAATGATATTGTATTCATTCATTAAAATAAGGTTCTGGATTGCTAGCTCTCTTCCTGCTTTTTTTTATGAAGAATAATAATGCACACACAAGCATTTGTATCGATCATTGCACTCTAGACAGGCATTGTGGTTAATCAATATGGTTAGTGCTACTTGCATTGGTTTGCCAACATTCTCATCATTGCAAAACATGAATTGTTAATGGCATTTATGTTATTCTGTATGAAAAGCATCGTACAGTATATAGGCACAATAAAGCATAAACGTGACCCCAATAATCAAGTATAGGTCGGGGGAGGGGTGGGTGGGTTGCTGTTCACAGCTTTATTTCTTTATTTTTTTTATTTTTTTGTGGGCTATATCTACCCCTCCTCCCCTCCTCCCCTCACATCTCCACCTCCTCCCTGTGATATATATTGCTCTTAGCACTTAAATATGTAGCCGACCTGACTGTGTCGGGTGAGAAATGGCTTTCATCTCGGATTTGAGCTAAAGCAAATTACCCCTGTGGTGGTATAGATCACTCTGAAGGAGCTAGGAAAGATGGAGAGAGAGAGAGAGAGAGGGAGAGAGAGAGAGAGAGAGAGAGGGGGGGGGGGGGGGGCGGGGGAGTACACATGCAGTTGTGTAAATTGCAGCTGCTGGGCAGAAACCTTGTATCTCCATAAATTTAAAGAATAAAACAAAATGTCGTCAAAATTTGCAGCGTCACACAAAAGTGAGATCTATACAAGCTGTGTTATTATTATTTTTAAGTGAAAGTGGTTAACCCATTCTGACCGGGCACCCATTTTGGTGTCGGCATCACGTTATGCTTTAGCTATTGAAAAATAGCAGATCTACAAGCTCATACGAGCTTGTAGGTCTGCTATTTTTGAAAAATCGAAGACACTTTTAGAATCTGATCTCTAGGTCAGAATGGGTTAATAATGAAACTGTCAGGATGTAATAGACATTTTTTAGAATCTGATCTCAGGTCAGAATGGGTTTTAAGTCTGTCTGTTGTTTTATAAATATTTTACCAATGAAATAACACGGGTTATTGGCCTATATTATTGTATTCCTCTCCATTTCCTGAAAAGTTATAGGGTTTTTGGACATACAAGGTTTCAGCCCGACAGCGACGACATTAACCCATTCTGAACGGGAACCCATTTTGGTGTCAGCATCATGTTATGCTTTAGCTATTTAAAAATAGCAGATCTACAAGCTCATATCGCGCCACCGAGTGGCGCGATACGAGCTTGTAGGTCTGCTATTTTTGAAAAATCGAAGAGCGACTGACATTTTTAGAATCTGATCTCAGGTCAGAATGGGTTCATCAGACCAGTGTGTGTCCGGCGGAAACCTCGTATGAATCTGATCTCAGGTCAGAATGGGTTAATGTGGAGGGGGGGGAGTTTTGGGGAGGAGGATTCAGACATGAAGGAAGGTGTTTGACGTGCAGGGGAACGGGCGATGGATGTGTGAGACGCCGCGAGGGGAAGACGGGAGGGTTTGAGGGCGAACAATAAAGCTTGGAGAGGAGACAAGAGAGATGGATTGAGCGAATGAAAGAGAATAACCCATTCTGACCTGAGATCAGGATTCATACGAGGTTTTCCACTGGACACACACTGGTCTGATGAACCCATTCTGACCTGAGATCAGATTCTAAAAAAAATGTCAGTCGTTCTTCGATTTTTCAAAAATAGCAGACCTACAAGCTCGTATCGCGCCACTCGGTGGCGCGATATGAGCTTGTAGATCTGCTATTTTTCAATAGCTAAAGCATGACATGATGCCGACACCAAAATGGGTGCCCGTTCAGAATGGGATAAGAAAGAAGATTACATGGCGAACCATGTCTTGATCTCGTGACATTTCTGCAGGAAATCATAGAGAAATGGAGCGGTGGAAAAATAAAAAAGGATATTTGCATAAAAGTCAGCGGGGGCTTTGCTGGTGTGATCTGTTATGTATTTCTATGGAAAGTGGCACTACGTTTGAGTGCTGCACCCATATATTTTAGCATTTGTTATTAGATCATTGTTTTATTCAGGCCCATGCCAACTCGCTGACCCCTCGGTCCGTTACAAAATGAATAATGATGTATGTATGTATGTATGTATGTATTTGGTTAGAATGGGTAGGGTTTAAAAAAAGGCAAGAGTTTGCTCTGGTGCACTGGCCTAAAAGTGGGTCCTTAAAAACTGCTAAAACTTCTGAAATGTATGTATGTAGGTACAGTATGTATGTGTGTATGTATTTTAAAAGGGGAGGCTTTTTTGTAAAAATCCCTGCCCGCAATACCTTCAAAATTAGTCCAAAATAGGGTTACCAGTGAAGGGCAAACTGCCTATTCACTGGGGACTATGCAAGGCAGAGGCGTCCACCCCCCTGAGTCCAAGTTTAAGCTAGACCGCATACGTATGTATGTATGTATGTATGTATACATTAGGGCTGCACGATATGGACAAAAATTAATATCACGATATATATGGCAGATATCTCGATATCGATACGATACGATATAATATATATCACGATATATAGGGCAGATATCTCGATATCGATACGATACGATATATCGTGCAGCAACATATTTTCTTAATGGGCGTG
>NC_139702.1:4063487-4080987 GCF_964188405.1 Protomyctophum parallelum | reverse complement strand
TGGACTCATTTCACACACTCACTGTCAGGTTATACCTTAACCCACCTCCTATAAGACTGGACTCATTTCACACACTCACTGTCAGGTTATACCTTAACCCACCTCCTCTAAGACTGGACTCATTTCACACACTCACTGTCAGGTTATACTTTAACCCACCTCCTCTAAGACTGGACTCATTTCACACACTCACTGTCAGGTTATACTTTAACCCACCTCCTCTAAGACTGGACTCATTTCACACACTCACTGTCAGGTTATACCTTAACCCACCTCCTCTAAGACTGGACTCATTTCACACACTCATTGTCAGGTTATACCTTAACCCACCTCCTATAAGACTGGACTCATTTCACACACTCACTGTCAGGTTATACCTTAACCCACCTCCTCTAAGACTGGACTCATTTCACACACTCACTGTCAGGTTATACCTTAACCCACCTCCTCTAAGACTGGACTCATTTCACACACTCATTGTCAGGTTATACCTTAACCCACCTCCTATAAGACTGGACTCATTTCACACACTCACTGTCAGGTTATACCTTAACCCACCTCCTCTAAGACTGGACTCATTTCACACACTCACTGTCAGGTTATACCTTAACCCACCTCCTCTAAGACTGGACTCATTTCACACACTCACTGTCAGGTTATACTTTAACCCACCTCCTCTAAGACTGGACTCATTTCACACACTCACTGTCAGGTTATACTTTAACCCACCTCCTCTAAGACTGGACTCATTTCACACACTCACTGTCAGGTTATACCTTAACCCACCTCCTCTAAGACTGGACTAATTTCACACACTCACTGTCAGGTTATACCTTAACCCACCTCCTCTAAGACTGGACTCATTTCACACACTCACTGTCAGGTTATACCTTAACCCACCTCCTCTAAGACTGGACTCATTTCACACACTCACTGTCAGGTTATACCTTAACCCACCTCCTCTAAGACTGGACTCATTTCACACACTCATTGTCAGGTTATACCTTAACCCACCTCCTATAAGACTGGACTCATTTCACACACTCACTGTCAGGTTATACCTTAACCCACCTCCTCTAAGACTGGACTCATTTCACACACTCACTGTCAGGTTATACCTTAACCCACCTCCTCTAAGACTGGACTCATTTCACACACTCATTGTCAGGTTATACCTTAACCCACCTCCTATAAGACTGGACTCATTTCACACACTCACTGTCAGGTTATACCTTAACCCACCTCCTATAAGACTGGACTCATTTCACACACTCACTGTCAGGTTATACCTTAACCCACCTCCTCTAAGACTGGACTCATTTCACACACTCACTGTCAGGTTATACCTTAACCCACCTCCTATAAGACTGGACTCATTTCACACACTCACTGTCAGGTTATACCTTAACCCACCTCCTATAAGACTGGACTCATTTCACACACTCACTGTCAGGTTATACCTTAACCCACCTCCTATAAGACTGGACTCATTTCACACACTCACTGTCAGGTTATACCTTAACCCACCTCCTCTAAGACTGGACTCATTTCACACACTCACTGTCAGGTTATACCTTAACCCACCTCCTATAAGACTGGACTCATTTCACACACTCACTGTCAGGTTATACCTTAACCCACCTCCTATAAGACTGGACTCATTTCACACACTCACTGTCAGGTTATACCTTAACCCACCTCCTCTAAGACTGGACTCATTTCACACACTCACTGTCAGGTTATACCTTAACCCACCTCCTCTAAGACTGGACTCATTTCACACACTCACTGTCAGGTTATACCTTAACCCACCTCCTATAAGACTGGACTCATTTCACACACTCATTGTCAGGTTATACCTTAACCCACCTCCTATAAGACTGGACTCATTTCACACACTCACTGTCAGGTTATACCTTAACCCACCTCCTCTAAGACTGGACTCATTTCACACACTCACTGTCAGGTTATACCTTAACCCACCTCCTATAAGACTGGACTCATTTCACACACTCACTGTCAGGTTATACCTTAACCCACCTCCTATAAGACTGGACTCATTTCACACACTCACTGTCAGGTTATACCTTAACCCACCTCCTCTAAGACTGGACTCATTTCACACACTCACTGTCAGGTTATACCTTAACCCACCTCCTCTAAGACTGGACTCATTTCACACACTCACTGTCAGGTTATACCTTAACCCACCTCCTCTAAGACTGGACTCATTTCACACACTCACTGTCAGGTTATACCTTAACCCACCTCCTCTAAGACTGGACTCATTTCACACACTCACTGTCAGGTTATACCTTAACCCACCTCCTATAAGACTGGACTCATTTCACACACTCACTGTCAGGTTATACCTTAACCCACCTCCTCTAAGACTGGACTCATTTCACACACTCACTGTCAGGTTATACCTTAACCCACCTCCTATAAGACTGGACTCATTTCACACACTCACTGTCAGGTTATACCTTAACCCACCTCCTATAAGACTGGACTCATTTCACACACTCACTGTCAGGTTATACCTTAACCCACCTCCTATAAGACTGGACTCATTTCACACACTCACTGTCAGGTTATACCTTAACCCACCTCCTATAAGACTGGACTCTTTTCACACACTCATTGTCAGGTTATACCTTAACCCACCTCCTATAAGACTGGACTCATTTCACACACTCACTGTCAGGTTATACCTTAACCCACCTCCTATAAGACTGGACTCTTTTCACACACTCACTGTCAGGTTATACCTTAACCCACCTCCTCTAAGACTGGACTCATTTCACACACTCACTGTCAGGTTATACCTTAACCCACCTCCTATAAGACTGGACTCTTTTCACACACTCATTGTCAGGTTATACCTTGTCAACCTTGTGTTTGGTCTTGCTTGTTCTTGGACTCTGCGTTTTTGGACTTCCTGCTTTACTGCATGCATTTCTACACAGTAAGCCTTGTATTTGTTGGACTGCTGCTGTTCTGCCTGCATTCTGCTATGTAGATTAGCATGTTTGGACTACTGTTCTCCTGCCTGGTTGTTACTGTAAGATTTGCCTATTTTCTGTTATTAAATTCTTAAATCTACTCTTGTCTACTGTGGCTTTGCATCCTGGGTTCAATCTAAACCTCACTCGTGACACATACTGTACAGTACATGGCATAACGCACATCCTATAGCATAACACACATCATCATACAAATGTTTGGGAAACAGTGGCATAACGTACAACCTAAATGTGTTGTTATTGAATTATTCAATTTGCGCTATTATTCGGCTTGCCTTGTGTGTGTGTGTGTGTGTGTCGGTTGAATATTTCTGGACAGAGGAAGCAATCTGATGGGTTGAAACAGTCATCTAGCCGTGCTTCAAACGAGCAATGATGGAACGCCTAATCAAAACATAGAAATCAGCTGCTCTGTTCTCACAGAGCGCAGCGGACTGGGTTGCTATAGTCTAACGAGTTTCTTGGGACATTTGTGGTCGTAGTGGCTATATATACTATATACTTATAGTTTTAAGGGTAACTGTTATATAATGGCAATATTACACTCGAGGGTGTGGTTTACCGTCATTAATGCACTTCTATGTGCTTCCTTAGGCCTCATTCACACATACCAAACACCAATCAAGCAAATGTTTGGTCGTTTTTTTTTGCTTGCTTGGTGTTTGGTAGGTGTGAACGAGGCATTACGGAACGCATGATAACATGATGCTGACACCAAAATGGGTGCCCGATCATAATGGGTTAATTAAGTGACCAACACACAGCCTGCATGTGGTTCCAAACAGATGAAAGTGAGTTTGTTGATGGGGGAAAAAAATGAATTGTTTGTCAGAGATCAATCGGTTGGCTTTACTGCAAAGAAATAGCAGAGTGCAGTAATGTATACATTGCTGCAGTATATTTATTTAATGACTCGTTGTTCAGGCCGCGGCTATCTGGCCATATTCAGTAGTCGTACGGTATAGTGCACCTCTGTGCTACAGTAACCAAGAGAGCCAGTGGGCTGCACAATAATTCAAAGCAGCCCTGCATCAGACAGCCTGGTGCATGAACCCCATCTTCACACTGTGGCCACAGTCCCATATCCAATCACAGGGAATAAGTAAAGCATATACACAGGCCACCGTCCTCAGTCTGGGGAGGGTCATCCTCCTCCATCTCCCTCTATAGGGGGCACCCTGAAACAACAACCACCATCCCCACCCCTCAGTAAGGCATATACACAGGCCACCGTCCTCAGTCTGGGGAGGGTCATCCTCCTCCATCTCCCTCTATAGGGGGCACCCTGAAACAACAACCACCATCCCCACCCCTCAGTAAGGCATATACACAGGCCACCATCCTCAGTCTGGGGAGGGTCGTCCTCCTCCATCTCCCTCTATAGGGGGCACCCTGAAACAACAACCACCATCCCCACCCCTCCACCCTCCCACGCCAACATATACACAGGCATATACAGGCCAGCATATACACAGGCCAGCACATACACATACATACACATACACAGCATATACACAGGCCAGCACATACACATACATACACATACACAGCATATACACAGGCCAGCACATACACATACATACACATACACAGCATATACACAGGCCAGCACATACACATACATACACATACACAGCATATACACAGGCCAGCACATACACATACATACACATACACAGCATATACACAGGCCAGCACATACACATACATACACATACACAGCATATACACAGGCCAGCACATACACATACACAGCATATACACAGGCCAGCACATACACATACATATACACATACACAGCATATACACAGGCCAGCACATACACATACATACACATACACAGCATATACACAGGCCAGCACATACACATACATACACATACACAGCATATACACAGGCCAGCACATACACATACATACACATACACAGCATATACACAGGCCAGCACATACACATACATACACATACACAGCATATACACAGGCCAGCACATACACATACATACACATACACAGCATATACACAGGCCAGCACATACACATACATACACATACACAGCATATACACAGGCCAGCACATACACATACATACACATACACAGCATATACACAGGCCAGCACATACACATACATACACATACACAGCATATACACAGGCCAGCACATACACATACATACACATACACAGCATATACACAGGCCAGCACATACACATACACAGCATATACACAGGCCAGCACATACACATACATACACATACACATACACAGCATATACACAGGCCAGCACATACACATACATACACATACACAGCATATACACAGGCCAGCACATACACAGGCCACCGTCCTCAGTCTGGGGAGGGTCCTCCTCCTCCATCTCCCTCTATAGGGGGGCACCCTGAAACAACAACCACCATCCCCACCCCTCAGTAAAGCATATACACAGGCCACCGTCCTCAGTCTGGTGGAGGGTCGTCCTCCTCCATCTCCCTCTAGGGGGGTGTAACAGACGTGATCTTGCGTTGTGTTGTATATGAAGCACCATAGACCAGGATCTCAGCAGTCAGCAGTGAGTAGATTTATTCTCTGTACAACATAGAATGAGGCAATCACTGCTCTGCTCTGACGTATGTTTTCCACATTACAATTGCTGGAAATAAAGCAGATGCAGTACCATGAAACAACAACTTTGGGTACATGAAATAATAAAAGAATCTGCAGAGCAAAATAAACACAACCTACCGCTTTCAAAGCTAGTATGAAATAGGAAGTGTGGTAGGTTACGTCATTAGGTTATAGGTCACGTCAACCGCCTGAACTCTTAAAGTGACAGAACATTGGATCACAATACAATATAATGCCTGGGCAAGTGGAAGCACTATTAACCACGTTACAGCAGGGGCACCCTGAAATAACAACCACCATCCCCACCCCTCCACTCCACCCACACCAACCGCTATACAGCGGGCTCCCCAGGGTGCAACAACCATTCTTCTCTTTTTTTCCCCCTTCCTATACGCCGCTGGTCGTCTTTGATATGATTCCATCACTCCGTTTTTAACTGACTGCCCAAGGACGTTCTGACTGTCACTGACAGGGAGAGTGTGTAAACGGGGGAGTGTTTTAAGAGGAGGAGGAGGAGGAGGAGGAGGAGGAAGAAGAGGCAGAAAAATATCATTTACAAGGGAAGAGAGGGAAGAACCATGGCTGCTAGATGCACAAATAATGTTTCTCATGATGCTCTCTCTCTCTCTCTCTCTCTCTCTCTCTCCCTCTCTCACTCACTGTATCTCTCTCTCTCTCTCTCTCTCTCTCTCTCTCTCTCTCCCTCCCCCTCAAATCTCTCCCCCGTTGTGTAGACTGTAGCATGTGTGCGTAGGTGGTGTTAGTTGTTCCTATGGCGATGCCAGTCGTTCCAAGATCGACCCATGTCCTTCTTTGAGAGGACTGCTGCCTCATAGCCATGCGTGCACACGCACGCACACACGCACACACACACACACACACACACACACACACACACACACACACACACACACACACACACACACACACATGCGAGTGCACAATGCCTACAAAGCACTACACACAGTTGGCCATTATTTCCATGACATGCACTCAATATACATATTTTATTCCTTCTGTGCTTTTTGTGATTTCTGTTTAGCACGTCTGAAAGAGTCGTCATGTAATATGCAACAAGGTGCTTTTGAGGGTTTACTCCCCAAATCTATACATTGTATTCATGTATTATGTTTTTATACAGCATACATGGTACATACGGAAAACTCATATGTAGGAAATAAATCACACCCATGTGAAGTGAGGGGTGAAGTAAACACAATTATTCTCTGGCAAATAGATATGGACATTGTATTTGAACACATGTGTTCAAATTTGTCTATATTATAGACAAACCCACGGCTTGATATGAACACAGAGAATGCACACATATTTCGATAGACCAATTGTAGCTATTTTTAAGTGGTGCAACCACTTCTACATCCAGCATGCAATGTCCATGTACCTGTGTACCTGTTTGTGTACCTGTGTGAGCACGAGTGGTGTGCGCATGCGTGAAATTGGAACGAGAGAAGTATGTGACATGGCTGCCACCTGCTGGACGCAAACGATACAGAGAAGAAATTGGAACGATACAGAGAAGAAATTGGTACGATACAAATTGGAACGATACAGAGAACCAATAGACCGATTCCGTACCGGTTTCATGGTCGCAGCCTACGTATTTCCTGTAGGCGGACTCGACGTAGCTGCGGGGGTAAAACCCTCACCAGGCGCACCTCTTCCACTACAGTGAACGGCAGAGTGACTGATGTTAGTTTGCCTCAAACTTTACTCCTTTACCTGCTTTTTTACTAACACTAACATTACAAAGATGCCCAGAACATCGAGATGAACCTGTGTAGTTTATGGCTGCTCCAACAGTAGTGGCAACATAACAAATAAAATAAAACGGAATGTCTAATATCCACCGCGATGGCTGAGACTAGAGCCATTGAGTAATGGTTGAGACAAAGCAGTGAAGAATCCTGCAAGATACATAATTTCAGTCTTACCCAATACCCAATCTTTCTGTTTTATGAACACAAGGCTGCTGTATTTTATACCTCATACTAAGCATTTAAAGTATGAGGTATAAAGTACAGCAGCCTTGTGTTAATAAAACAGAAATATTTGGTATTGGGTAAGACTGGCGTTATGTATCTTTCACTGCTTTGTCTCAACCATTGCTCAATGTCTCTGGTCTCCGCCACCGCGGTGGATATTAGACATTCCGTTTTTATTTTATTTTTATGTTGCCACTACTGTTGGAGCAGCCATAAACTACACAGGTTCATCTCGATGTTCTGGGCATCTTTGTAATGTTAGTGTTAGTAAAAAAGCAGGTAAAGGAGTAAAGTTTGAGGCAGACTAACATCAGTCACTCTGCCGTTCACTGTAGTGGAAGAGGTGCGCCTGGTGAGGGTTTAAACCCCGCAGCTACGTCGAGTCCGCCTACAGGAAATACGTAGGCTGCGACCATGAGACCCGCTACGGAATCGGTCTATAGACGGGAGTTGCACCACTTGGTTCACACTGGTGTGATTTTTTTATTTTATAAATTGCTAAATACAATGCACAAGTATACTTAGTATTGATTAAATTATTTCCATTGGAAAACGATACGATACAATGTCAAACGATACGATATGATATTTGCTGTTTACATATCGATATACTTTGATTTTTTTTTTAAATTAATATTAGTATTTCGATACAGTTACTATTGTGACGGTTCCCTATATTGTGTGTTATATATATTACTCTTAGGTTGTCTGGTTTTGGTTTATGTAATGTTTACAGTAACCAGTTCTGTTCTTTTCATTTGCCTCTTGCACCTTTTCCACCATGCACACTTTTCAACATTTCTGTTAACCCATTCTGACCTGAGATCAGATTCTAAAAGTGTCTTCGATTTTTCAAAAATAGCAGACCTACAAGCTCATATCGCGCCACTCGGTGGCGCGATATGAGCTTGTAGATCTGCTATTTTTCACCCCCAATTCAACCCTTTTGCTGCTACTGTACGTAGGTGGCAAGCAGGGTTCAATGTGTTCCATGTGTATAGTCTATCAGAACTCGGCCGGAGAATGGAACCCAAACTCAGGGCAGACCACAAGGCCATTGAGCTTCTCTGTCATTTCATCACTCCCCTCACTCACCCAGGGAAAAATAAAGGCTGGGTATCTGATTCTGAATATATCCCCACATACATAGTTAATATGTCTCATTGCTGTGATGTCTGAATTCTTAATGATGAGATAATCACCTGTTCATCCAGGGCTGGCTTTATGAATGGATCACGGACGGCCGCCAGCTAAAAGGGTCCCGGAAATTGGAAAGTACTGTAGGCTATATTATCCTACTGGATCCAATGGATTAGCTGTTTTAATTTGTTGAATTAGATGTCAGTTATATTTAGACTCTCTCTCTCTCTCTCTCTCGCTCACTTTCTCTCTATCTCTGCTCTAAATGCAATGCAAATGAAGCCACTAACCTGCAAAAATTTCATTTGAAATTGTACTCCTTAGACTGGTGATGAAATAAATATATAATGGTGGATTAATTAGGGATTACAGACACTTTAATGGCATAAATCTGTTCAAAATGTTCTCACATGATGCAATGCAGGGCAGGCTATTTTGTAACATTGTTACTTCATGAAGTTGGCCTGGTTGGGCCTGGAATCCCTGGATATAGACACATCACACTGATTATTATTATTATTATTATTATTATTATTATTATTATAGACTGTGGCAAACCAGGGGAAACAGCCAGGCCTATTCCCCACAGAATGAGGCTGGGGGAGGTGATAGAGGGAGTATATCACCCTGTACAGATATTGCAGCCAATGGGAGTCTGGACATGGACGCACCTGCAGCCAGTAAGGCAATCACCAGAAGCTGTTAAAGAGCCGACGCCCAAGCTGTCTGGGGAGTCAGTGTGAACTAATGGAGGAGTGAGAAAGGAGGAATCTCTGTTCATGAGGAGGCTGGGATGAGGGAGATCTCTCAAGTGAGTACAAGACTAAATCAAACCTTTGGACCCACTTGGATGTGCTGTGCGTGTACTGTGGCTCACCTGGTCTTGTTCTCTCTCCCTCCCTCCTAGGCCAACTGAACTGGAGAGCCTACAGCACTCTCCCCCAACTAAAATAGTCACTGGCTCTCTCTCTGCTCTACCCACAGGACGGCAAGTGACTAGAAGCCTAAGCCCCTGACAAGAGGAACCCTTTGTTGATGTTTTGCCCCGTTTTCCCTTTTCCCGGACACTTTAAATAAAAGACAATTTAAGTTTATGTTGAAGCTGACTCTGAGCCTCTTATTTTATTGTGAATCTGTACCTATTCTCCCCTGGGTTGCCACAAGACACATCACACTGATTATTATTATTATTATTATTATTATAGACACATCACACTGATAAGTACCTATAGTGTATTCCAAAGAAACGTCTCATTTGATGTGGTCACAGCACAGACCCATCAAACGTTCACATGCTGTTTTCCTCCCAGTGTGGAAGAAGAAGGTTTAAGTTGTATGTTTCTTGAAATATATACCTTCATTTTTTATGTTGTGTCAACTTGTGTCAACAATAATAGGGGTTCTCGAAGCATTTGTCCCCCAAACTCCACCTCCAGTCGCAACGGGAGCACCTAAGATCACTTAGGCTGCTTGATCACCTAAGATCACTTAGGCTGCTTGACCAATGGGAGCACCTAAGATCACTTAGGCTGCTTGACCAATGGGAGCGACCAATGGGAGCGCCTAAGATCACTTAGGCTGCTTGACCAATGGGAGCACCTAAGATCACTGAGGCTGCTTTGACCAATGGGAGCACCTAAGATCACTGAGGCTGCTTTGACCAATGGGAGCGCCTAAGATCACTTAGGCTGCCTGACCAATGGGAGCGACCAATGGGAGCGCCTAAGATCACTTAGGCTGCTTGACCAATGGGAGCGACCAATGGGAGCGCCTAAGATCACTTAGGCTGCTTGACCAATGGGAGCACCTAAGATCACTGAGGCTGCTTTGACCAATGGGAGCACCTAAGATCACTGAGGCTGCTTTGACCAATGGGAGCGCCTAAGATCACTTAGGCTGCCTGACCAATGGGAGCGACCAATGGGAGCGCCTAAGATCACTTAGGCTGCTTGACCAATGGGAGCGACCAATGGGAGCGCCTAAGATCACTTAGGCTGCTTGACCAATGGGAGCACCTAAGATCACTGAGGCTGCTTTGACCAATGGGAGCACCTAAGATCACTGAGGCTGCTTTGACCAATGGGAGCGCCTAAGATCACTTAGGCTGCCTGACCAATGGGAGCGACCAATGGGAGCGCCTAAGATCACTTAGGCTGCTTGACCAATGGGAGCGACCAATGGGAGCGCCTAAGATCACTTAGGCTGCTTGACCAATGGGAGCACCTAAGATCACTGAGGCTGCTTTGACCAATGGGAGCACCTAAGATCACTGAGGCTGCTTTGACCAATGGGAGCGCCTAAGATCACTTAGGCTGCCTGACCAATGGGAGCGACCAATGGGAGCACCTAAGATCACTTAGGCTGCCTGACCAATGGGAGCGACCAATGGGAGCACCTAAGATCACTTAGGCTGCTTGACCAATGGGAGCACCTAAGAT
Source organism: Protomyctophum parallelum (assembly GCF_964188405.1). Lineage (NCBI taxonomy): Eukaryota > Metazoa > Chordata > Actinopteri > Myctophiformes > Myctophidae > Protomyctophum > Protomyctophum parallelum. Next base: position 4,069,754 of record NC_139702.1, on the reverse strand, counting down.
CACTTAGGCTGCTTGACCAATGGGAGCACCTAAGATCACTGAGGCTGCTTTGACCAATGGGAGCGCCTAAGATCACTTAGGCTGCCTGACCAATGGGAGCGACCAATGGGAGCACCTAAGATCACTTAGGCTGCCTGACCAATGGGAGCGACCAATGGGAGCACCTAAGATCACTTAGGCTGCTTGACCAATGGGAGCACCTAAGATCACTTAGGCTGCTTGACCAATGGGAGCACCTAAGATCACTTAGGCTGCTTGACCAATGGGAGCACCTAAGATCACTTAGGCTGCTTGACCAATGGGAGCGACCAATGGGAGCAACTAAGATCACTTAGGCTGCCTGACCGCGTAGCTGTAAGCCACTCAAGCCTAAGTTATGCTTTGCCGTGTGTTGACGTTGTTGCATGCATCCGTGATGCAAGGTGAGCTTGTACGGTATGTCAGCTGTTGGCGTACTGTACGTGCAATACTGTGGGTGAAGTTAAGTATATACATGATATCTGTCTCACTATAGGGTGCGTTTCTGCGTCTCACCAGCCAACACACAAGAGGTTTGGGAATGTGTTGGGAATTGATTACATGAAACTGGCTCAATGTTTGTAAACTGAATGAAATCCATCTATTGATTCCGAATCAAGTTTGACATTGCAGTGTTTCTGTTGTCCTCAAAGAATGTCTTTGTCTTTTCTTTATGTGCTTCGTTATTCCTCCCTTAACCCCCAGGGGGGTCCAGGGGGAAAACCCGCAACATCGGAGTTGGAACCGGAGACCAATTGGGTCTCCATTGACCCACTGAACGCTGTTCCGGTGGGGGCAATGGGGCTCAAGAGGTTTTAAGATCTATTCTATCGTATAGTTCTGCTATTTTTGGCTAATGTTCCACTCAGGATTGTGTATGCCGCATGGGCTGCAAGTGGTCAACAAAAGTGGCATTTTAGGAGTTTTAAGCATAATGTGTTTATCCGATGATGGTTAATCGCAATTATTTCAGACACAATAACCGTGATATGGACTTTGCATATCAACTCATATTATACTATAGCTACCCTGCACTGCGCTCATTCATCATTACAACAATGTCCCGTCCGAGACACATACTGGAGTGCAAGGGCAAGACTGGACAAAGAAAGTGTCAGGGCAGATGGCAGCTAGGGGGACAGCCTGGTCAATGATATCTACTCCCCACTGTCAATGCCATTACCGTGCTCCTTTATGCTGGGAGGAGGGCTGTGGTTTCTGCAAATGGAGGTCAGTCTACAGTTTAGACAAGGTGTTAAAAAATAAAGAATAAAAATGCCTGTTCAAATGAAAAACTACCCGGGTATCTCAGACACCGCCATCCATACTTGACCTGATGAAGATTTCATCTTACATTATTGACACGTTGTCGTTATTGTGCCTTGCGCACCCTGTGCTATATACTGTAGCCTATATTAAGTCCAGTACTGTCCACCAAAGGAAATAGCCTTTGGATTTTATTGTGTTCATTTGTTCTTCTTACTATTATGTTTTCCATGTTTCTTTTTAGTTGTGCCAGTGTGTTGTTTCTATAGTCTGGTGTGAATTCATTGATCGTGTAAAAAAAGAAGAAAACACAGGCATTGACTGATAGAGAGACACCCATGTCCATGACCGCTGATGTGCTCATGTTTGTTTACAGGACTCTCTCTCTCTCTCTCTCTCTCTCTCTCTCTCTCTCTCTCTGTGTGGTAGCTCAGGGCGAGACACTAGGTGGGATATTTGGTTCTTTATTAATGTCTGGAGTTTCTGTTTGGAGGCTGTTTATACATTTTTTTTCCATCCACTCATTTGAAAATGAAATTGCCGTGCATCTGAATGTGTTTAACAGATTAATATTGGAGTGTGTGTACGTCCCAGTGTGTGCCAAAGGGAGCGCGAGGAGGACGTTCCCAGCATGGCTCGCGGCGAGCACTTATATTGTTTTAGTTTGAGCGTGTTGGTACCAGACACCAAACCGTCTGAGACACCTCAGAGAGTTCAGTCTCATGTTGGTACCAGACACCAAACCGTCTGAGACACCTCAGAGAGTTCAGTCTCATGTTGGTACTGACACCAAACCGTCTGAGACACCTCAGAGAGTTCAGTCTCATGTTGGTACTGACACCAAACCGTCTGAGACACCTCAGAGAGTTCAGTCTCATGTTGGTACTGACACCAAACCGTCTGAGACACCTCAGAGAGTTCAGTCTCATGTTGGTACTCACACCAAACCGTCTGAGACACCTCAGAGAGTTCAGTCTCATGTTGGTACTGACACCAAACCGTCTGAGACACCTCAGAGAGTTCAGTCTCATGTTGGTACTGACACCAAACCGTCTGAGACACCTCAGAGAGTTCAGTCTCATGTTGGTACTGACACCAAACCGTCTGAGACACCTCAGAGAGTTCAGTCTCATGTTGGTACTCACACCAAACCGTTTGAGACACCTCAGAGAGTTCAGTCTCATGTTGGTACTGACACCAAACCGTCTGAGACACCTCAGAGAGTTCAGTCTCATGTTGGTACTGACACCAAACCGTTTGAGACACCTCAGAGAGTTCAGTCTCATGTTGGTACGGACACCAAACCGCTTGAGACACCTCAGAGAGTTCAGTCTCATGTTGGTACTGACACCAAACCGTCTGAGACACCTCAGAGAGTTCAGTCTCATGTTGGTACTGACACCAAACCGTCTGAGACACCTCAGAGAGTTCAGTCTCATGTTGGTACTCACACCAAACCGTCTGAGACACCTCAGAGAGTTCAGTCTCATGTTGGTACTAGACACCAAACCGTTTGAGACACCTCAGAGAGTTCAGTCTCAGCGGTGCTTTCTTCATGATGCAGTTGGTGTAGACTTAGAGAGACCATATCTGAGACGTGTGAGAATGCCATTAAGACATGTTACTGCAAAACGATCAACGATCAATTCAATTTCAATTTCTTATTGAAATAGCAATGTGATTTATCGTAGGCATGGCTGATCAACATAGATAATTGTTTCACAACCTTTTCAGGCCGCGACCCCGCAAAATAATATGTGACCACCTGGGTACCCCGGCCTCGACCATGACAAGCACTTTGCAGGAGTTGAGGCATTACATTTTGTTAAAATGGTTCCACCTCTAAAAACATTTGAAAATGTCCTCTTCCTTAGGTAATATGTTAGACCATTTATTAAAGTATAGTTTGATGAATCATTTTGATGGAATGACATTTTTATTTCAGGTGTCTGAAAAGGAATTAAAGGTCCTTAACTTGTCCCTTTAGAAACGTGCAGATACCCTGTATATGTACACTGAGGCTATACTGTATGTTGGTTTGCTTATTGCTGAGTGAGAAAACAATGTTTCAGATTAAGCTCATCACCCTGGGGACTCCCAAAATAATTTGGGGACCCCCACAGGTTGAACCACAGATTCTCACATTTTCAGGTCAAGAACCCCAAATTTGAAAAGAGATGTGGTCAGATGGGTGAGTCGCGCAGTCGTGTGCATATTTATTGTAATAATAATAATAAAAAAGCATGCTCTGAAAATGCACGCTGGAACCAACAGCCTACTGTAATATCCTCACTGCCAACAGGCTGGGAATGGCTGTTTTAACCCTGCAGACCTGACCTTACCTGAGGCCGATTCTAAATCCTAATAGTTTTCAGGAAACATGCACTTGTTGTTATTATTCTAGATTTGAGTTTAAAATGTTTGCTTTAAAAATATATATTCAAAGATTTGCACACATGTATTTTCCACGATAAAAAATTGCAGATCTACAAGCTTATAGCGTCCCGCGTTCTTTAATAAAAAGCTTTTTTGTCCGAGCTCCCCGGCTACTTTTTTCAAACGGGGTTCGTTTGGGAAATCCACAGTTGCACACCGGGAGCGCACTCGCCTATTAGTCTGTATTGACAGGGCGGTCAGCGTACCTATATCGAACACACCGAGTGCCACCCTCCTCCCGACCGATAGGGGCGCGTAGTTGAAAGCCAATGGCAAAATAACACCTCGGATAAAATTGCTTTTTATTAAACAACGCGGGATGCAGAAATTCTAATCGCTGGAGCTGCTACTAACTAACACCCATGGGACAAATTGTGAGTACTTTATATTTGAAATCTGAATGTTTATATATACGGAAATCTTGTAAATGCAGCGAGCGCCAAAAACAGGATGCAGTTACTTCATGACTCTCGTATGAATACGAGAGTCATGAACCATGGCTAGCCTAGTATACAATAATGCTTTTAGCTGAAAATTAAAATGACACTTGACACTTTCCCGGTCGTAATTGGTTAATGGGCGCTTCATAACAAACAGGTCCAAAGTGTCAGCTTGGAAATCATCAAGGCAGGAGATGAACCATGTATTTGTTGGCTGAGCTTTGACGAGGCAGGGCCTGGGCCAAGGCAGGGACTGGGCCAAGCTGCTCCTGTTTTGCCTGGTTTGGCTCCCAGAGAGAAAACAGAAAACACTATTTGTGCTTCAGTGTCATCATTAGTAGGAGTGAGCATGCCAGCAGAGTCTGGGTATAACCCATTCTGAACGGGAACCCATTTTGGTGTTAGCATCATGTTATGCTTTAGCTATTGAAAAATAGCAGATCTACAAGCTCATAGCGCGCCACCGAGTGGCGCGCTACGAGCTTGTAGGTCTGCTATTTTTGAAAAATCTAAGACACTTTTAGAATCTGATCTCAGGTCAGAATGGGTTAATAATGAAACTGTCAGGATGTAATAGACATTTTTAGAATCTGATCTCAGGTCAGAATGGGTATAAAGGTAGGGTACGTGTAGTCTCTGAGTGGCGCTAGCCCCTCCTATGCCCAGCTTTATTTGTTTGTGTGAATCATAGCAGTGATGATTTGATTGGCTGATCATCCCATAGCGATGATTTGATTGGCTGAGCAAAGAAAAGTGAAGACGCCAATTGTGATTGGCCCGGAATGTGATGATGTATGAGAGCTAATGATAATAGCTGTATATTCTAATAGTCATCATTGCTGCTACAGTACATAGAAGTGGTCCTTGAGGGGGTTCCTGGTGGTCTCCAACTAAATGATGGAGAGTTGGTAACCATGCAAATTAACCCTTATTATATATATATATATATATATATATATATATTTCAAGAGTTAAATTATTGATAAACATCTGCATTACTTAATTTACAATAATTATATTATTGTTAAACATCTGCATTACTTAATTAAGCAATATTACACGAGAGGGTGTTGTTTAACGTGATTATTGCCACGACAGGGATGCGGTCAGGAACGAGACGAAGTCGAGTTCCGCAAGCATCACTGAAGTGGCAATAATCACGTTAAACAACACCCTCGAGTGTAATATTGCAATTCTACAACAGTTACCCTTAAAACAAAGAAAATCGCTGAAAAAATATATATTTTTAATGACAGATGTAGTCACTACGACCACAAATGTCCAAAGAAACTAGCTAGCCTAGCCACCGAGTTTGCTAGCGCTCTGGGAAAACAGAGCGGCTGAATTCTTTGTTTTGATTAGGTGGTGAACAGTAGTGGTTTGATCAACGGCTAGAAACCGTTTCAACCAATCAGATTGCTTCCTCTTAACGACCTGTTGTAGAATTTACAATAAATACTCACACAATTAGAGAATGTTGTTAATTTGATCATAATAAATATCTCTCCTAATCGTTTACCAATCGTGCAGGACAAAATCGTATCCAATGACAACAAAATATCTTGTAACAACAAATGGTGGTCCGTCGCTCACTTGCAGAATAGATAATGGACCTTTAATTAGATAATAGATAGATAATAGATAATAGATAATGGACCTTTAATTAGATAATAGATAGATAATAGATAATAGATAATGGACCTTTAATTAGATAATAGATAGATAATAGATAATAGATAATGGACCTTTAATTAGATAATAGATAGATAATAGATAATAGATAATGGACCTTTAATTAGATAATAGATAGATAATAGATAATAGATAATGGACCTTTAATTAGATAATAGATAGATAATAGATAATAGATAATGGACCTTTAATTAGATAATAGATAGATAATAGATAATAGATAATGGACCTTTAATTAGATAATAGATAGATAATAGATAATAGATAATGGACCTTTAATTAGATAATAGATAGATAATAGATAATAGATAATGGACCTTTAATTAGATAATAGATAGATAATAGATAATAGATAATGGACCTTTAATTAGATAATAGATAGATAATAGATAATAGATAATGGACCTTTAATTAG
>NC_139702.1:4028487-4058487 GCF_964188405.1 Protomyctophum parallelum | reverse complement strand
ATCTCAGGATGCTGGGATGAGATTCAGGCCCTCTTGTCTCCCCAAGATGACGTGGCTTTAGTCCTGACATCACTACTCCCTTTGTGTGTGTGTGTGTGTGTGTGTGTGTGTGTGTGTGTGCGTGTGTGTGTGTGTGTGTGTGTGTGTGTGTGTGTGTGTGTGTGTGTGTGTGTGCGTGTGTGCGTGTGTGCGTGTGTGCGTGCGTGCGTGCGTGCGTGCGTGCGTGCGTGCGTGCGTGCGTTTGCGTACACGAGAACTTGCGTGCGTGCGTGCTCTGAAATCTTAGTAGCATTTTAAAGTAGCACTTTAAAGTGCCACCGAAATGTTTCATGATATCGTCACTGTCAGGCAGAAACCTCCCATCTCCATAATTTATTCTAAGTTATTCTTATTCTTATTCTCATACTACTAACTACAGCATCACACAAAAGCATCAAATGTAGGGGAGCATGATTATGAAATTATGACCGATATCCGATCTCTGATTATCCACATATCTGCCAAATCCGATTCAGCCCGATTCCGATATTATACAGAGGACTACAATGGAACCACGTGTAGGGCCCTGTGGGGGCTTGGCCCAACGCCTGTTAAACTCAGTGCCACAGTACGTCTTTGGACGCCTCCCCCTTAACCCATTCTGACCTGAAATCAGATTCATACAAGGTTTTCCACTGGACACACACTGGTCTGATGAACCCATTCTGACCTGAGATCAGATTCTAAAAATGTCAGTCGTTCTTCGATTTTTCAAAAATGGCAGACCTACAAGCTCGTATCGCGCCACTCGGCGGCGCGATACGAGCTTGTAGATCTGCTATTTTTAAATAGCTAAAGCATAACATGATGCTGACACCAAAATGGGTGCCCGGTCAGAATGGGTTAATGAAGTATTCTATCAATCAGTAAATAGCCTATATTATTTTCCAAGTGTCTGTTTTCACAACTGAATGACTACTGAATGAGATGAGTACACACACATTTCATTTTGTTTGCTGGTGAAAACCGATTGCTGGCATCTCCCTTAGAGATAGGGTGAGAAGTTCAGTCACACGAGAGAGACTCGGAGTAGAGTCGCTGCTTCTTCGCCTGGAAAGGAGCGAGCTTAGATGGTTCGGGCATCTGGTTAGGATGCCTCTTGGGCGTCTCCCTAGGCCTAGGGAGGTCCTCGAGGCACGTCCCACTGGGAGGAGACCCCTGGGCAGACCAAGGCGCAGGAAACACATCGACTCACTGGCCTTGGAACGTCTCGGGATCCCCCCAGGAGGAAGTCACTAATGTTGCTCTGGAGAGAGGGAAGTCTGGAACACTCTGGTGGAGCTGTTGCCCCCGCGACCCGACTACGGATAAGCGGTTGAAGATGGATGGATGGGATTATTTTGAGACCATTCCGATACCGATATGGCATTTTTATGGCCAATATGGCAGTGTTACGGACCACGGTCCTTTTGATTATTTGTTATTTGTTTAAGTATAATTATTATTTATGGTGGCTATTAAATTAGGATAATAATTATAAGTTTGGTATTTGTTATGATGTTTTATGGCATGTAATAAGTTGTATTTATTTTTCTACAGTACTCAAGTGAATTGACAGACATGGCTCTGAGTGACAGGTCCCTGATTGGACCTGCCCCCTCTGTCCCTTATTGGTTCTCCCTGACAACACCAGTTTCCTGTTGGCTGGGCACTCTTCCTGTCTCTGTATAAAGTGTCAGTTGAATTCTTGCTCTGGAGGGGACGACCGCATTCAGCAGCAGAGACTCGATCCCTCTAGTCCTCTCTTGTGCCTTATTATTTCCTTTGTTCTTGTTTCTGGTTCAGTATGCCGTAAGTTATGATTTGTTTTGTTTAGCCCAGTTTTGTTTGAAGTAGTCTTTAATTTATCTTTGAGTTTGTAAACCAATTATTTATCCTTGTTACTAAGAAGCCCGGTTCCTACTTTCTCCATGTAGGGGTGCCAGGTCTTTTCTTTTGTTAACTTATTGTAATTTTGGTTAGTTAGGGTAGTTAGGGATTTAGAATTGTAATTTTGTTTAACATTCTGCTAGGGCCTTTAGGTAGGGGTAAACTTTTGATTTCTAGTTAGATTCGTTTTGTTAGAATAGCACCTGCACTCTGAAGCTAAAAAATGGGAGAATTGTGAACCAGAATTGTACAAATTGTCTCTGCAATTGAAAGAAAAGAGCCGCTCCAAATAAATTGAAGTTCTTTTCACCCTGTCTCCTCTCAAATTGTGTCATGTCCCTTCACCCTAGACGAAGGTCCATAACAGGCAGATTCCGATTATGCTACCGATTATATCGTGCATCCCTAATCAAAAGTAGCAGATCAACAAGTGTTTGGTCATATGAGGTTTCCACCCGACAGAGACCATATGCTACGTTATCTCGGAGGTCAACTCAAATCCCGTCTGTCCCTTTTCGGGGCGCATTATTGTGCAGAGATAAGATCTAAATGGCTTTTTTTTCCCTTCACCAGATCAGAGCTCTTTGCTCTCCTAAATTGGTACAAGAAGGAAATGCAATGGGAGAGAGAATGGGTGACGTCTGTCCTTTACGTCCAAAAGGCGTTGCCAGCCATGCTGTCTATGTCAACATCATACACTGTCAAAAATATGGACAAAGCGTTCCCCGGGTCTAACATGGACGTAAAATGAAGCCTGTTATTCCTGCACTGTAAGTCGCCATCTTTATAGATCCGTTAGGGCCCAGCTGGTCATTGGCTGGCCCAGACAACGAGGCGGGACTTCCCCCCTTCTTCTCCGTTGGTTTTTATTTTGACTCGAGTGGGTGGGGACTCCCGATCATAGACTGTAACGGTAGCCACGCCCCTCAGAACATACACGACTTTATGGTCATTGTTTTAATAAATGGGACCATAATTTTCCAAAAAGAATATTAGAAATGAGACTTTAAACTAGTGACTGGAAGCAGAAAGTATTCATGACCATGTTTATTAAGGTAATACAGTCTAGGTGAAGTTGGGCCCAAATACATGGACTTCTATGGGGCTATGGGGTTTTTTGGGCCCAATGACAGCGCCACAACAGGCCATTATATGAACTTTCATTTCCTTAGTGGCTTCACAAAATATCTGTCTGACTGCCCCCCTGGTCAGCGTGTACACTGCAAGGCTATCCTCCTGACCATGCATGTGCACTTCATGGTGAACGAGTTCCATATAAATATGGATGACTATAGGAGCGTTGGATTTGGCGATCAATGCTTCCAAGACAAAGTGCCACTGGGACGGTATCGATGCAGGGCAGAGAGATTGTGTGTCCACTTAACCCATTCTGACCTGAGATCAGATTCATACGAGGTTTCCACTGGGACACACACTGGTCTGATGAACCCATTCTGACCTGAGATCAGATTCATACGAGGTTTCCACGGGACACACACTGGTCTGATTAACCCATTCTGACCTGAGATCAGATTCTAAAAATGTCAGTCGTTCTTCGATTTTTCAAAAAAATAGCAGACCTACAAGCTCGTATCGCGCCACTCGGTGGCGCGATATGAGCTTGTAGATCTGCTATTTTTCAATAGCTAAAGCATAACATGATGCCAACACCAAAATGGGTGCCCGGTCAGAATGGGTTAACCCACGGCAGCCCTTATTTGCCATGTGTGTATGATGGAAATGCATATCGAAATAACGCTGGAAAAAAAATCAATAAATAAGCGGTTCCCTTCACTGGCCGGGTCCCACTTGGGAAATCCCGACAGCGTTCGCGGCCACTATCTGACCGGGAACTGCCCATAGACCAGTTTAGTGGTCAGGTGGGTGGTCCGTGTGCATTTACAGAGCATGTTTATTTGAATAATCAATTGATCGATCAATCAATCAATCAATCAATCTGTGGCAGTTCAGCCTGCCACTGAGACTGAATGGCTAAAGTTTGAATAATTATTTATGTTTTCAGTGATAATATTTGTTATTGTGACTTTATGTATAGTGTGTGGTGTCTGATTAATTGATTGATAATTGGTTGTTGACTCCATTGAAGGGAGCAACTACTAGCTGTGGGGTGTGGGGAACATGCCAACAGTGGAAGGGTTTTGTTTAAGAGAACTCTTGAACTTTGATTATATTATGGTAATCATTTATAGAGTAGTATATGTGCCACTTCAACATGTGTGTTATGACTTATGAATGATTTGATGTCTCTGGACATTGATGCACTGGTTATTTTTGATTGATTGAAATATTTATTAACAGTTTGTAGAATTTACAGTACATTTTAAGCACAAACTCAATACAAAGACTGTCAACTGTGAGTGGACGACCCAATTAAGCATTACACTTGTTTACAACAGGGTCCACATTGTTCAATTCATCAAAACATTTAAAGACATACAAACATTTAGAGACATACAAATAGACATTTCTATGTAGCTAAAGAACAGAACAGGAATTCATCATATGGGAAGCAAAAAAGGGAAAAGATACAATATACAGTGAGGGGAAATGGGGTGGGTGGGTGGGGGGGATTCAGATTTTACAGAGGCCAGTTCCATTGTGGAATCAATCCGGGGTTGGTTTGGTCTAAATGGGAGGGGCCTAGCCTTTATAAGGAGCACCTGCCACTGCCCGGCAATCAGCGTATAGGATTGTAGGGAGCAGAGCAGACCTTTGAAAGAGCCAACCTGGCCAGTGTGCTGTTAAATACCTCTTTTGTGTTTGGTTTGTTCGAATGACCATTTCATGTGGACTCTGCTGAGGTGTATTAAAAACTGTTTTGATTTTAGCTAAAGGAGTGCCTTTTTTTGGAGTATTTTGAGAGCTGGTTCAGTGCCAATTTTGGCCTACACTATACCTTCACTCAGACCAGAGTGTGACACAATCAATCAATCAATCAAATTCCCCTTTGGATGAATGGAAGCACCGTAGTATTTAAGATCCTATTTATCTGTATCAGAATGGTTTTAACCCATTCTGACCGGGCACCCATTTTGGTGTTGGCATCATGTTATGCTTTAGCTATATGAGGGAAAATAAATGCTTTAGCTATTGAAATATAGCAGATCTACAAGCTCATATCGCGCCACCGAGTGGCGCGATATGAGCTTGTAGGTCTGCTATTTTTGAAAAATCGAAGAGCGACTGACATTTTTTAGAATCTGATCTCAGGTCAGAATGGGTTAAATACCCCCCGCGACGCACCAGCGTTTATTTCTTATGTACAGTTGATATCGTGGCGGCGGGGCAGCTGGTGCTTCTCATGTCACAGTGGTGTCTGCCATATCGCTCTCACTCTCCGTGTCATCACGCAGGCACGGCACAGCTGGTGGCCAAATGTACACACACGCCTGATATGCACTGTACCCATAACTCCCATAAATCAGATGCTTTGGGTGCAGCTCAGAGCACAAAGAACCAACGTCATTTAGCCCATTCTGACCTGAGATCAGATTCTATAAACGTCTTCTACATCCTGACAGTTTTCTGAAAAAGCTATGTTTCTACGTCAGTCGTTCTTCGATTTTTCAAAAATAGCAGACCTACAAGCTCGTATCGCGCCACTCGGTGGCGCGCTATGAGCTTGTAGATCTGCTATTTTTAAATAGCTAAAGCATAACATGATGCTGACACCAAAATGGGTGCCCGGTCAGAATGGGTTAGTGTAGCGCTGCAATCTTTGGCTCGTGTTCGGTAATCAGAGTTTGCCTTCAAGAGCAAAGCTGGAATACTTCAATCAATTGGTCGACAACGTTCCCTTGTTTGGCGTTATTTATACCCAGACTGATCCGGGGTAGTCATGGAAATATGTGTCTGAGCGTCCGGGGTGGCTGGAGAGATGAGGCATAGAATGGCTCTCAAGTAGATGTCTGATATTCAGTAACATCCGCTATTTTGCTGAAGCACATTGTGATTTTCGGAAGTGGAGTCTTTCTTTTCTTTTCAGCTATGTGTGGGATATTATCCCATTCTGAACGGGCACCCATTTTGGTGTCAGCATCATGTTATGCTTTAGCTATTGAAAAATAGCAGATCTACAAGCTCATATCGCGCCACCGAGTGGCGCGATACGAGCTTGTAGGTCTGCTATTTTTGAAAAATCGAAGAATGACTGACATTTTTTAGAATCTGATCTCGGGTCAGAATGGGTTCATCAGACCAGTGTGTGTCCAGTGGAAAACCTCGTATGAATCTGATCTCAGGTCAGAATGGGTTATGTGCTAACAGTAAAGGGAGTGAATGGAGGAATATTCACAAAATGACCATGAAACTAGACCATAGAAACACGTACGTTTCTGTTGCTAGGAGACATGCCAACATCCTGTGAATTGTCCATGCCAAGAGCAATAACATATCGTCACTGTCGGTGGAAACCTTGTATATCAAAAATGCGTACTTTTTTAGGAAAAAGTACCTGCGTGCCAATGGATCCAATGTAGACATTATTTAGTCACAAGCTCTTGTTAATACTTTTCATTAGTTCAATATGAAACCCACAGACACACTTTGCACTTTGAAAAAATATGGTGCATCTGGCTACGAATATTGACCCTATTGACCCGTGTTCTGGGGAGGGAAGCCGGGCAGGGAAGCTGATATTCGTCAGTAGACAGACACTCCTATGGGCTGGGGGGGGCACCAATCAGTAAGGAGTGTTGGGCGGGAGGAGTAGGACGAAGGCTCTAAGCCCTCTCGGTGGGGAATCCTCACTGGCAGGTGAGTCAGTAGGATAACACTGTGAGTCTGTGTGTGTGTGTGTATGTGTGCGTGCGTGCGTGCGTGCGTGCGTGCGTGCGTGCGTGCGTGCGTGCGTGCGTGCATATGTCTGTGTGTGTATATGGGTGAATGTATAAGTGTGTGTGTGTGTGTGTTCTGCGTTCTGCTTTCTCGCACAAATGGGGCCATTACAGGGTTCACTGCGAAATGGCCCCGACGGTGTCGCTGTCAGACACACCCTGATGCAACTGCTGCATCCAATTTATTTCTTCACACGCACGCAAACACACACACACAAACACACACACACACACACACACACACACACACACACACACACACACAAACACACAAAAACACAAACCTAAACACACAAACACACAAACCTAAACACACAATTCATGTAGACAGACAAATACACATAACACATGCATGCACTCGCACGCGTGCACATTCATGCACACAGACGTATGCAATACACACTTGTATAATGCAGACAGACATAACGGTATGCACAGCACACTCATATAACTCAGACACAGACGCGCAACACACACACACACACACACACACACACACACACACACACACATTTTAATGATTTAGTTATGTCCACATTATGATACATTCATGCATTCACACACACACACACACACACACACACACACACACACACACACACACACACACACACGGACGCATGCACGCACGCACGCACGCACGCACGCACGCACGCACAAACTGACACCCAAACAGAGCAAGTACAGAGCCAAAGGTCAAGTTTACAAAGTAGTGAGGGTTTAAGTGGCCAAATGTCTGACATAAGAGCATGTATAAACCAACAAAACAAAACAAACAAAAAACATGAATTCACGCCACACTGATGATAGTACAGTAAAGTCTACAAAGCTATCTATGACATCTATGAACAGTTGAACCTGTAATACACTCACATCACAATCACAGTGCATCATATGCATCATGGGAGCTCACCTGCACATCTACTATTTTCGGAGCACAACAACAATGAACCCATTCTGACCTGAGATCAGATTCATACGAGGTTTCCACTGGACACACACTGGTCTGATGAACCCATTCTGACCTGAGATCAGATTCTAAAAATGTCAGTCGTTCTTCGATTTTTCAAAAATAGCAGACCTACAAGCTCGTATCGCGCCACTCGGTGGCGCGATATGAGCTTGTAGATCTGCTATTTTTCAATAGCTAAAGCATAACATGATGCTGACACCAAAATGGGTGCCCGTTCAGAATGGGTTAAGTTACAAATCAAGCTTAACTCCAACTTCTAAATTGTAAACCTATCAGCAGCCTGAATATTTCCCTAATTGTTCGCCTGACGCCCCAAATCCTTTTTCTTAACAGTAAAACTGTTTGGCTCTCACAAGGATAGTAACACACACACACACACACACACACACACACACACACACACACACACACACACACACACACACACACACACACACACACACACACACACGCGGTAGAGTGCTTGTGGAAAGGCTATTAAACCCTGGATAAAACACGGAGAGCTGGGGGAAATTAAAGGATTATATGACTAGTGTCGCTCTTAGCGTCTCACGCACAATTGTGTTCTTCTTACACACGCACACGCTTACATCCACATGCATCTGTGTTACTGTATGAGCGCATATTCATGGAAACAATGATGGTAAAAATATAATCCTCAGACACTATTTTAAGAAGGTGATGAAATGTTTCCATGAATGCAATGAAACAAAACATATCTAGGCCAACACTTCATACACACGGGCACAGAAGCTAGGGCAGAAGAGTTAACCCATTCTGAACGGGCACCCATTTTGGTGTTAGCATCATGTTATGCTTTAGCTATTTGACAAAAATAGAAGAGGGACCACCGCTCATCTGCTGAAAAAAACTTTAGGGAGGTGCTGGAGCCACAAAAGGAATATGAGGGAAAATAAAGGGAAGCTCCGCACACTCAGATCTGCGCACAATCGGTTTATTTTTTTGCAAGCTTTCGGTCTACTGACCTTCTTCAGACCTTCTTCATGCTTTAGCTATTTAAAAATAGCAGATCTAGCTCGAGCTTGTAGGGCTGCTATTTTTGAAAAATCAACAAGAACGACTGACATTTTTAGAATCTGATCTCAGGTCAGAATGGGTTCATCAGACCAGTGTGTGTCCGGCGGAAACCTCGTATGAAACTGATCTCAGGTCAGAATGGGTTAATACATTCAACACGCGCACACACACACACACACACACACACACACACACACACATACATTTCACTCATGCATACACGCACTACACCACTGCCTACTGATTTCCACACCTCATCGTTTGCTCCTGATTTGGTTTGATTTGGTTTGATTTCTTAATTTTAAATAAATTAATATTTCATTTGAGTAAATTGCGTCTCCCTGTATTTTTGTTGTATACTTGGCACCCCTAGGCCAGGTCTATAACAGTGAGGTAGAACAGTTAATTTATCTAATCGATTTAATCAATTATTATAAATTATAATCGATAATCTTATTTTAAATTATCAATTTATAGCCATCCATCTTCAACCGATTATCTGGAATCTCGTTGCTACAGTTTCAGAACTTCCCTTTTGCGAGCAACATTAGCCATTTCCTTTTGCATAATCCCTATTATACTGTACTGTACTGTACTGTACTGTACTGTACTGTACTGTACTGTACTGTACTGTACTGTACTGTACTGTACTGTACTGTACTGTACTGTACTGTACTGTACTGTACTGTATGTACTCTACTCTACTCTACTCTACTCTATACTAGTATGTATAAAATAAAAAAATAAAAAAATAAAAATGCACTCCTGAATTATTAATTAAATCGGAAAAAATGACTTAATGGGATAATCACCAAGAAAATACATGTATTGCTGCATCCCTACATCAAGGAGCTGTTTGATCTTAGGAGGCCATGGTTCAAGACATTTCTGACACTGTGTCCGTTGTGATCTATGACAGGACACCGCTCTGGCACAAGCTGTGCATGTGTGTGTGTGTGTGTGTGTGTGTGTGTGTGTGTGTGTGTGTGTGTGTGCATGGCGCTACAACAGATAAGCCTCCAGCAAATGACAGCTGAGCGGAATGGGATGGCTTCTATTCTATGGTTGTACAGGAAGTGTCACGACTTAGTGACAGTTGAGGCTGTCAAAATGGAACAACATACAAGTGAAAGTTGCTCTGTCAAATGTAGTTTAGTACTGGAATGATTGGTGTAAAAAAAATACAAAAAAAATACTTATATAATATATAATATAAATGCTGCATTTCAATTCTAAAACTATCAATAATAGCGGGAATTGTAGATGCATTAACCGAGTTTGTATGAACTTGAATATATGATATTTTTTACATTGTGACACAGCTATTATAGCGAAAATCTAAAATGACACAGACGCTTTCCCGGTTTTGATGGGTTATGGCATTTTCGCAAATACCTTCTTTTATGCCAAAAGAAAAATGTGAAATATGTGTCAGTGATCACGTTTCCTCCGATGAGGACACAGCAAAGAATGAGTCTGTTTCGGCATCTCATACGTATTGTCAGGCGTCGGGGGAGAAACCTTGTATGTCCAATTCCGTGACTTTTCAGGGAGTGGACAGAAGGTGTGCTCCAATTCAATGTCGTTATCATTTAGTCACACAAGCCCTTGTTAATACTTTTCCATTTTTTTCCAGTTTTTCATGTGTCTATGAGGTGACAGTACGTAATTAGACACCCTGGAGTTTTTTTTAGGTGCAATGGTGTATTAACTTTGTATTTAGGGTTTCTTCCTGGAGGCCTTGACCCTTGACAGTCAAACGGGCCAATGAAATAAACAGTAATATATATGACACCACACTATCAGCCCCTCCCCTAACCCCTTTATCATACAACTACAGCTTGGAGAGATGCCTGGAGATGGCTTGTTGACGGCCTATGCCCCAGAAGGGGGCAGAAGGCGTAAGTAAGTAAGTACAGCTGTGGGTGCTGCTTCAGTTCAGGTGTACTAGTAGTCTCAAAATCTTATAATGAACATTAGTAATATATTTTCGGTAACGGAAATGACGAACAGATGACAGCTTCCTTTCTCGTCATTCGGGAGGAGTAGTTCCAGACTCTATAGCGTTTGAAGATGCTAATAATACATCAAGATAAGGTTAAGATAAGGTCAAGATAAGGTTAAGATAAGGTAAAGATGCTAATACATCAAGATAAGGTTGCAAATGTAAAATTCTTCTACCACTGTTTGCAGTCTGAGATGCGCTGAATGCAAAGTGCTCGCCAATGGCCCGTGGCCCACACACGCACGCACACACACACACACACGCACGCACGCACGCACGCACACACGCGCGCACACACACACACACACACACACACACACACACACACACACACACACACACACACACACACACACACACACACACACACACACACACACACGACTTAACTATACTAACTCATTCTGCTGGCTAAAATAGAAAGCTGAGACACCTTTAAGCACTCGCAGAGCGTCTTAAGATCCTAAGACCTTGGCCCCTTGCAGGAAATGCATTGTCCCCTTGGTCCCTGAGTGCGTGTTGTGAGAGCACACACAGCCCCCGGGCAAGCGAGCGAGCGAGAGCAAGAACACTAACGCTCTGTGATGTTATCTGACCTCCTTCTCGCCTCCCTTTTTGTCAGGAGTTCTGCTGCTCGTACAGTACGTTGGCGCCGAGGGACCTCCTGGGCTCCTCGCCATATATGAGACAAGCAAAGGAACACTTTTCTCCTGCGACCTTTTCACGTGTCAAACGGAGCACACAGCAGGCGCACATAGCAGGCGCTTTGGAACATACGTTTTGCTGACAAACGCACACGAACACACGAGCAAGGCAAAAACAACCCGCTCTCTCACGGACACGCAAGCGCAATCACACTCGTGTTTCTCGCCGACACACAAGCGTACTTCTAGGGCGGGATGATTTATAGCGGCCATTCCCAAAACCTGCGGGCCAGTGAGGATATTGCAAGTGGGCCCTCAGTTAATTGAAGTGGGGAAATAGCCGCAGCACGCAATGAATGTCTTTCCCACATGATTTATTTACCTCTCACGAACTGAAGCAATGTACGCGTTTTGGGCCTGTCCTTCCTCAGTGTTGTCACGCTGTTGTCAACGCTGAGGAAGACCTATCTCCATCCGTCCATCTTCAACCGCTTATCCGTAGTCGGGTCGCAGGGGCAACAGCTCCACCAGAGAGCTCCAGCAGACTTCCCTCTCCAGACCAACATTAGTAACTTCCTCCTGGGGGATCTCGAGACTTTCCAGGGCCAGTTTATAGATAAAATCCCATCCATCTCATCCTTGGTCTCCTCCCAGTGGGACATGTATCGAGGACCTCCCTGGGGAGACTCTCGAGAGGCATCCTAACCAGATGCCCGAACCTCCTAATCTAGGTATAGGAAGACCTGATAGATACAGTATACGTAGGAGTGCTGCGGGTCTCCATGCTTTGCCAAAACGCTAAGATTTTAATGAGGATGAGTTTTCATTGTGATGCCTGTCCTATACCCAAGATTTGAGATGTTCAAGTGGGCCCTGATCCAGAAAAAGGTTGAGAACCACTGATTTAGTCAATTTTTTCAGCATTATTTCCATATGAATTTCCATTATATTGCAATGTGAAGCGTTGTCAGAATGGTGCACACATCAAGGTTTTCTGAGTTTTGAATTGTTTACCGAAACATGCACACCAAGATGTGCACCGTGAGTCGGACAGAAACCTCTCTTATCTCCATGTAGTAACCTATAGTAACCTCTGTTTCTTTTATCCAATAGGATCAGCAGAGCTACTAATGATGATCAGCTCACACCTGGGCCCTGGTGTCGACGCCCTATAAAGGCCTGCTTCCCCCCCAGTTCTGTTCTTTTCATTTGCCTCCTGCACCTTTTCCACCATGCACACTTTTCAACATATCTGTTAATACATACAACACGCACACACATACATTTCACTCATGCATACACACACTACACCACTGAATACTGATCTCCACACTTCATCTGTTTATTCCTGATTCATCGTTTGATTACTTATTCTTTGGTTAATCAATAAATTATATTTCTTTGGTCAACTGCGTCTCCCCTGTTTTTTGTTGTGTATCTTGGCACCCCCTAAGCCAGGTACATAACAGCTGTGTACTTTCTGCAAAGCGTTGTTTCAAACCTTAAACACACACGTGTGCATGCGTGCATGCGTGAGTGAGTTTAACATAGGGCAGTGTCGCATGCTGAAAACACTGCAGTCGATGAAAGACCTTTTTATTTGTTTAATTGTTTCTTCAGCAGAGTGGTGCGGTGATGCTGAATGGAACAACAACACATCTATAATGGGACCATTCCCCCTCCAGTCCAAATGGCTCCTCAGTCATATCCAGTGACATTACAGCAACTGAAAACTCAGCTAGTGCTTAAAGAGCGGTTCAAGCCAAGGTCAGCAACTAGGGCTTTTGTTTCCATAGACTGATGCTCTCAGACTGTCACACATTGTTCTGTATATACACTCTGCTCGTCAATAGTTATTTTTGAGAGCATTGTATACAGTGCCATCACGGACTGAGCGAAGCACCCTGTCCTTTTCTTTTTTTTTTTTTTTTTTTTTATCCCACGATTTTGTAACCCATTTTTCACCCCTGTGTCAATCATCTAATGTGATCCTGGGCTCTACACACCCTCCGCCAACCTAGTCCCCATATATGGGGGACAAGGGGAGACCAACCTAGTCCCCATATATGGGGGACAAGGGGAGAGCAACTGACTTGAACTCATGCTTCCTTCATGCTTGAGTGTCCAAGTTGCTCCTTTACACCTGACAGGGGGGAGTTTCCCTGGTTGGACGTAGCGCGTGGAAGGAACACGTTATTCCAACCAGTTCCTTTCCCCTCCATCAGGCGCCCCGGCTGGCCAGGGGGAGGCAGTTTAGAGACCAGGATTACTGCATATTGTTTGTGAGGGTACCTACCCTAGGGGACACGGGGAGAACATGTGAGGGTATCTACCCTAGGGGACACGGGGAGAACATGTGAGGGTATCTACCCTAGGGGACACGGGGAGAACATGTGAGGGTACCTACCCTATAGGGGACACGGGGAGAACATGTGAGGGTACCTACCCTATAGGGGACACGGGGAGAACATGTGAGGGTACCTACCCTAGGGGACACGGGGAGAACATGTGAGGGTACCTACCCTATAGGGGACACGGGGAGAACATGTGAGGGTACCTACCCTATAGGGGACACGGGGAGAACATGTGAGGGTACCTACCCTATAGGGGACACGGGGAGAACATGTGAGGGTACCTACCCTATAGGGGACACGGGGAGAACATGTGAGGGTACCTACCCTAGGGGACACGGGGAGAACATGTGAGGGTACCTACCCTATAGGGGACACGGGGAGAACATGTGAGGGTACCTACCCTATAGGGGACACAGGGAGAACATGTGAGGGTACCTACCCTAGGGGACACGGGGAGAACATGTGAGGGTACCTACCCTATAGGGGACACGGGGAGAACATGTGAGGGTACCTACCCTAGGGGACACGGGGAGAACATGTGAGGGTACCTACCCTAGGGGACACGGGGAGAACATGTGAGGGTACCTACCCTAGGGGACACGGGGAGAACATGTGAGGGTACCTACCCTAGGGGACACAGGGAGAACATGTGAGGGTACCTACCCTATAGGGGACACGGGGAGAACATGTGAGGGTACCTACCCTATAGGGGACACGGGGAGAACATGTGAGGGTACCTACCCTAGGGGACACGGGGAGAACATGTGAGGGTACCTACCCTATAGGGGACACGGGGAGAACATGTGAGGGTACCTACCCTATAGGGGACACGGGGAGAACATGTGAGGGTACCTACCCTATAGGGGACACGGGGAGAACATGTGAGGGTACCTACCCTATAGGGGACACGGGGAGAACATGTGAGGGTACCTACCCTATAGGGGACACGGGGAGAACATGTGAGGGTACCTACCCTATAGGGGACACAGGGAGAACATGTGAGGGTACCTACCCTAGGGGACACGGGGAGAACATGTGAGGGTACCTACCCTATAGGGGACACGGGGAGAACATGTGAGGGTACCTACCCTAGGGGACACGGGGAGAACATGTGAGGGTACCTACCCTAGGGGACACGGGGAGAACATGTGAGGGTACCTACCCTAGGGGACACGGGGAGAACATGTGAGGGTACCTACCCTAGGGGACACGGGGAGAACATGTGAGGGTACCTACCCTAGGGGACACGGGGAGAACATGTGAGGGTACCTACCCTATAGGGGACACGGGGAGAACATGTGAGGGTACCTACCCTAGGGGACACGGGGAGAACATGTGAGGGTACCTACCCTAGGGGACACGGGGAGAACATGTGAGGGTACCTACCCTAGGGGACACGGGGAGAACATGTGAGGGTACCTACCCTAGGGGACACGGGGAGAACATGTGAGGGTACCTACCCTAGGGGACACGGGGAGAACATGTGAGGGTACCTACCCTAGGGGACACGGGGAGAACATGTGAGGGTACCTACCCTAGGGGACACGGGGAGAACATGTGAGGGTACCTACCCTAGGGGACACGGGGAGAACATGTGAGGGTACCTACCCTATAGGGGACACGGGGAGAACATGTGAGGGTACCTACCCTAGGGGACACGGGGAGAACATGTGAGGGTACCTACCCTAGGGGACACGGGGAGAACATGTGAGGGTACCTACCCTAGGGGACACGGGGAGAACATGTGAGGGTACCTACCCTAGGGGACACGGGGAGAACATGTGAGGGTACCTACCCTAGGGGACACGGGGAGAACATGCAAACTCCACACAGAAAGGCCCTTTCGCCAACAGCACCCTGTCGTTGCTGTCGGGCGGAAATCTCTTATTTCCACGTTTGAACTGTTTATATTTTCTCTTAAATTGCCCTACTTCGTCATAACTACAGTGCCGCGCAAAAGTATAGCCAAAAACAGCCGGTCTACGAGTGTGTGTCATGGTCTGTCTCCCTACAGACCATGTTTTCCCTGTCAGCCACTTCCACTCTCCATTCCCTCTCTCAGTCATTGTCACACACCTGTCTCCACCCCCTCTCCAGCCCTACAGTGCCACGCCCATTCCACACCTGTGAACACTCCTGCAATCACCCTGCTCCCTATAAGACTGGACTCATTCCACAAACACACTGATCATACTTCCTTGTCCCCGAGCTGTCCTGAGTTCCAAGTTCTAGTGTCTTTGTATTTCTGAGAGGTTCTGCATTATTGGAAGTTTCCGATTTGATCTTCGAAAGGTTTGCTTTTCTGTTTCCTGTGTTGTGCCCCTTTCCAGAGGAGAAGAGTAAAAACCATTCTTCTCTCTACAATCTGGAAACTTGGCCCAAGGATGATAGACTGCGGACAGGAATGAAAGCACGCGCCCCCCCCCCACCCCGCACACACACCGCCTTCACCCACATACCCAACCCGCCCCCCCCCCCCCCCCACCCGCCACCTGCCGGCTGTGTACATTTTTTTCCTGCTCTCAGGCAGCCCTTCATATCGAAGCGTGGCGTGAGAATCAGTGTTTTTTATTTGTCCTCAGACCCAAAACCAACCCTCACCCGCACCCAAGTTTCCGTGCCTGCACAATGCAACTGTAATGTGATGTGATGTCTCCATCCCCCCCCCTCCCTCTCTGTCAACACCCGTCTCCCATTCATGCTTCCCCCCCCCCCCCACCCCCATTCTTCTTCTTCTTTTCTGAAGATGCAAGTAGGCCGGGCGCAGCGCACGCTTGCGACCAGCAGCAATAACTTTGGTCTGACTGATGTATTTATATGTGTTTCAAGCCTTATGACCTGCTGTAAAACCTTTTGCCCTTCGGGGACATTAATAAACAACCTTGAACCTTGAACCTTGGAAGAGTTTTTGCCTTTTGGATTTTCCTGACTTTTGTTTGTAAGCTGAACTGCCTTCTGCTTAATAAATCATTTAATTTGAACATTCCTGCTCTTGTCCTGCATTTGGGTCCTACCCTCCCTGCCTATCGTAACAGTGTGATGAATTGCGGCATGAGGTCATAATGAGGGCTCCACCCAACAGCAAAGATATACAGCACATTCGTATATGGCGCTGCAGTATAAGGTACAATAATAGAGGACCATCAATATCTTTCATATAAGTGCATCCCGACATACTTTGCTTCACCTGGCTATGCAGAATTGTAACTTTATGTCCCATTGTTTCTGCTAGATGCTGCATACAGCAGCTCTATTGAGTTGGTTTAATTTACCATAGCAAGCAAAGTGTTTCTTTTAATCTTGTTTAGACATCACGAGGGTTATTGCGACCGAAGGTTGAATTTCATGTCAGTATGTGTTGGTTGGTCGGGGTGAGAGATGGAGATCCCTGAGGTCAGCAATATTAACCCATTCTGACCGGGCACACCCATTTTGGTGTCAGCATCATGTTATGCTTTATCTATTGAAAAATAGCAGATCTACAAGCTCATAGCGCGCCACCGAGTGGCGTGCTATGAGCTTGTAGGTCTGCAGCCGGCGAAAACTAACGTACGGAAGAAATAAACTAAACTAAACTAAACAGAACTTTAAATAACTTGACTCATGGGGCAGTAACAGTGAGCACTGGCCCATTTCTTTGATATTGGAGAGGTAAAGGTTGAAGTGTTATAGTATAAATGTTCATAACAATGATCACACAGTGCACAGAGAATGCCCCTGAATGCTCACCCTGTGACCGTGAGTCTACCTCAGCACACCCGTCAGTATACTGAGCGCAGTGAGCGCTCCGCTGAATATTTCATGAGAACTACCACGAGGAAATAGATGACATTTAAACCTTTAAGAAACTTGTCACAAGAGAACAGAGAACATCACAGAGAGAAACAGTGAAGTCTATGAGTAGACGGATAAATCAAAAAGCAATCTCCCCCTCTCTCTCTCCCCCTTCCCTCTCTCATCTTTCTCTCTCTCTCCCCCCTCTCTCTCTTTCTGCCACTGCCGTTATCTGGTCTCGAAACAGATCTTTTCTGCAGGAAATGGAAGCAGAGTTTCGGGGCCGAGACGCCGTCTAGCCGCTGAGATATAAGTAATCACATTTTAATACTCGGGTCTCCAGTGTTTAACCCATTCTGACCTGAGATCAGATTCATACGAAGGTTTCCACTGGACACACACTGGTCTGATTAAACCCATTCTGACCTGAGATCAGATTCATACGAAGGTTTCCACTGGACACACACTGGTCTGATTAAACCCATTCTGACCTGAGATCAGATTCTAAAAATGTCAGTCGTTCTTCGATTTTTTTCAAAAAATAGCAGACCTACAAGCTCGTATCGCGCCACTCGGTGGCGCGATATGAGCTTGTAGATCTGCTATTTTTCAATAGCTAAAGTATAACATGATGCCGACACCAAAATGGGTGCCCGGTCAGAATGGGTTAATGGGCCCGGCGGCCACGGAGTCGTGGTTCTTCTCTATCCGGGGGTGTGGGGGTAGAACACGACTATAGGGCCAGCGGTGTCACGACGACTCCAACCCGGCCCACCCGTCTCCCTGTGCTCACAGCAGAGGATAAGGGTCTCCTGTCACAGTGAGTCAGCGACACAGTGCCTTTCCTCTCAGCAGGTTACAGTGGGAAACCTTTGCGCTTCGGTGTAGAAACCTCTTATATCTCCATATTGTTTTACGTTTTGTGTTTTTTTTTTTCTCCCGTAAATCAATGTCCTGCTTGATCATACTACATGCGTAACACACTATTTACCCAAGAGCAGCAGATCCACAAGCTCACACTTTTACCCAAGAGCAGCAGATCCACAAGCTCACACTTTTACCCAAGAGCAGCAGATCCACAAGCTCACACATTTACCCAAGAGCAGCAGATCCACAAGCTCACACATTTACCCAAGAGCAGCAGATCCACAAGCTCACACATTTACCCAAGAGCAGCAGATCCACAAGCTCACACATTTACCCAAGAGTAGCAGATCCACAAGCTCACACATTTACCCAAGAGCAGCAGATCCACAAGCTCACACATTTACCCAAGAGCAGCAGATCCACAAGCTCACACATTTACCCAAGAGCAGCAGATCCACAAGCTCACACATTTACCCAAGAGCAGCAGATCCACAAGCTCACACATTTACCCAAGAGCAGCAGATCCACAAGCTCGGAGCTTGTGGATCTGCTGCTCTCGCAGTGAAAGGTTTTTATATAGACATATGAGGTTCACACCCGACAGAGACCAAAGGGAATGGAAATGCAGGCTGCAGTTGGTGAATAAAATGGGCCTGCCACACAGACAGACAGACAGACAGACAGGCGACACCTCTATTGAAGACTCGCTGTCGCCCACATACTGTACCAGCCCCCCCGTGCCTCGTGTCACCCGTTTTATCTGTTACTTTACTTTACTTTACCTTTCTTTTGCCCTCTGGCTTCCCGTCTATGGTCTCCCATAAGTCCATTTCTGTCCGACACCTCCATTCCCCTCTTATCTTAGTTTTATTCCTCTTGCTCTCTCGCTCAGCACATGTGCGACGTGTGTGTGCACGCGCGTACGCACGCACGCACACACACACACACACGTACACGCACACACACACGCAAACCAAAATCCCTTCCTTGATTTCCAGAGAGAGGCGGCTGCTGCCTGGAACAGCAGCAGCCGGCATACAAACTAGCTGACTCAATACGCGTGTCACATGTATAGGGACCGGGGGTTGTGCGTGCGTGCGTGCGTGCATGCGTGCGTGCGTGCGTGCGTGCGTGCGTGCGTGCGTGCGTGCGTGCGTGCGGGAGCGGGGGGTGCGGGGGGGGGGGGGGGGGCAGATAAATGGAGGCAGAAGTGGTGAGAGTAGAGAGAGTGAGGAAGATTGTGGAAGACAGCTTTAAGAAAAAAAGAAGAGAGGAGGCGTGGAGGGGATGGGAATTGTTGCAAGCAGGTAAAGAGGGGGGGGGGGGCAGAGAGAGAGAGAGAGAGAGAGAGAGAGAGAGAGAGAGAGAGAGAGAGAGAGAGGTGACGTGGGAGAGCTTTTCCGTGGTGTTTTGGCGTGGGGGGGGATTAGTGGCGTGCTGACCTCAGCGAGATGTGCGGCGGCATACATTAAGCAGCTCACTCCTCATTCACGGGGCAAATGCTCACGCAGCGCCCGGGTCACCAGACAGTAACCAATTACGTTCACTGGAGTACTATATCCCATTCTGACCTGAGATCAGATTCATACGAGGTTTCCACTGGACACACATTGGTCTGATTAACCCATTCTGACCTGAGATCAGATTCTAAAAATGTCAGTCGTTCTTCGATTTTTCAAAAAATAGCAGACCTACAAGCTCGTATCGCGCCACTCGGTGGCGCGATATGAGCTTGTAGATCTGCTATTTTTCAATAGCTAAAGCATAACATGATGCTGACACCAAAATGGGTGCCCGCCCAGAATGGGATATACTGTAACTTTAGTAAGTCCATTGGTTTTAGTATCTGTACTTTATTTGAGTATTTGTGTATTATTGGGATACTTTCACTCCACAATTGTTCAAAGACAGATATTGCACATTTCAAAAGTAGCGACAATAATGTAGCATGCTGTGAGCTTATAGATCTGCAATTTGCACTACTCTTGAACATTAATTTTGTCGACATTTTTAGCTTACTAGAAAAAAGATCCAGTACTCAGCCAGTTGTTTTGTTCATTATTTTGTTTGTTTTACGAGTTCCCAACGCATTGTTCATTTTGTGTCCCCGCAGATGAAACAACTCCCATTATGGTTTTTAATGAGCCTGGGGTTAAAGAACTTGCGTGCCCCTTTCCGCCTACCATTAGTGTAAGAGCTACTCTGAGAGCTTTAATTGGGAGTGATGAAAGCATTAGCATTACGTTATGCTTTAGCTATTGAAAAATAGCAGATCTACAAAGCTACGAGCTTGTAGGTCTGCTATTTTTTTTTTAAACGAAGAACGACTGACATATAGAAACATAGCTTTTTCATAAAACTGTAAGGATTCATGCAGAAGACAATTTTAGAATCTGATCTCAGGTCAGAATGGGTTTAAAACCCACCACATTGCTCTACCTGCAGATGGGCTTGCGTACAGAAAGAACAGCATTGAGGACAGACTATTAGCTTCCATCTCAATGGCAGTGTATACTGTAGCATACCAAAAGGAACAGATCTACAAGCTAACAATGTGTCAACACATTGTTGATCTGTAATTGTAGGTAAGTGACAATGTCATAGTTGATTGTCATTATACATGTAGCCTATACTGTACAAGTTTGGATTGGCACACTGTTCAGTATAAGTAGTGCATGTTGATGTGGATAAAGGTTTGGTGTAGCGTGTTGCTATTCATAACTAGTTAGAAACACACTTATAAAAACTGTCTTATCACCGTGTAAAGATCTGCGGGAAATGTTTGCATTGCAAAAAAACATGGATAATTGTTTTTCCTCCTACTGTAAAACAGATTATCTTTGGCTACAATGAGATGGAGCTGAGGAAACGGCTTTGTATTTCTATGTGGGACGGCGACATTTATTTAGCTTGAGTCGTCCCCAGACCATTCACTATTAAAGCCTTAGGCAGGGCATCTTCTGGTATACACTGCAGTATGGGACTAGAAAACGTTGTAACTAAGTATTTGTCCCTATCTTGTTGGATGTAGAGCAAGCAACAATGGTGTCATTTACAGTATAAAACCGCCACAAAATCAATATGAATGCATATCTACTCAGTTTTTAATCATTGACCGACAACCATCTCACTTTTTAACCCATTCTGAACGGGAACCCATTTTGGTGTCAGCATCATGTTATGCTTTAGCTATTTAAAAATAGCAGATCTACAAGCTCATATCGCGCCACCGAGTGGCGCGATACGAGCTTGTAGGTCTGCTATTTTTGAATAATCGAAGAACAACTGGCATTTTTAGAATCTGATCTCAGGTCAGAATGGGTTCATCAGACCAGTGTGTGTCCAGTGGAAACCTCATATGAATCTGATCTCAGGTCAGAATGGGTTAAATCCTTCTGTACACCCCTGTACACCGCCCAGGCGCCCACCTGTGGTGCCGCTACAAGCAGGCCAGTATAAGACGATTGACAGTGGCATACAATGACTGTATGAGGCTGCTTCTGAGAGCTCCAAGAAGCTCCAGTAGTGCAAGCCAAATGTTTGTCAGTGTTGGGGTTCCCACCTGCTCTGCTGTGCTACGAAATCTTATGTACAAATTCATGTGCAGGGCATCTGAGTCAGTAAATGACATCATTAATGTCATCACTAACCCGATACGTAGTTCTGTCAGGTTCTCCTCCAGACTGTGAAACCATTGGCGAACTTGTCTGTATGTTCGAAACTGAATATGGTGGAACTCTTTTTATTGTATATTATTTCTTTCTATATTATTATTCTTTTTATCTATTGTGTAACTTGCTGTTCTGTACTGTGGATATGGATTCCCCTGAGTCTGCAATAAAGAATCAATCAAACCAGGGGCGTAAATATAGGCGGAGCAGGCAGTGCAGTTGCAAACTACTGCAGCCGTGGGTGGTGGAGCGGCCGGGTGGGGAAATGGAGAGTTGGAAACAGGGCCACGCTTTGAGTGATTCAGATTGTTAATCGAGGTTGACTGCAGTGGTGGAAGAAGTACTCAGTTATTTTACTTAAGTAAAAAGTAGTGTTACGTGCCACGTAGGTAGGGTTCTCTGTAGGGTCTCTGTATTCCTCCCCTGTCCCTCCTTCCCTCTCCCCTCTGCCTCTCTCATTCTCTACAGATCCATAACCACCAGTGTGAATCCAGCAGCCCTCATTGGCCAGCCGTTGATTCCCTGGCTCGACCAATCACACACACCTGTGCCCTATAAAAGGGCTGTGTTGGGCTCATTGCAGGATCTCTATCTCTCTCTTCAACAACAGCAGTCTTTGTTTGCAGACCACAGACCTGCTCTTATTGTTCTGCTAACAATGTCTAGCGCATATGCCCTGCCTTGGGATAGGTAAGATGGGGGCCTCTATACATAGACTACACGTAGGCAGAATCTATGTTAAACCACACTAGGTAAGGGATGGTTGCCACTTTTGTATTTATCCTCATTGGACAGTGTAGTTAGGCAGTCAGGCTTTTGTTTTCTTGTCAGTCAGTTAGACAGTATTGTGTTCACCTTAGCTGCTTAGTTTATTATTTTGGCAACATCCGTGTCCCCTGGCAGTGGCATACTTTTGTTTTGAACTCTCTGAACTATTTGTAAAACTTGTACATATTCACTTGCTTTAACAACACTAAAAATTTTGCCTCGAACCTTGTGTTTGTCTCCATTTATTTGCACCTTTTTAATGCTTGGTATCCCATACAAATTATGTTGTGTTACTCTAGCCTCTAGACTCTGCTAACATAAGGGTTTCGTAACAGTAGGAATACCACAATATCAAATAGTCTGTTTCGAGTATTGTTTATTACGGATCCGCATTAGACACCAATACAGTGACGACTACTCTTCATGGGGTCCAAACACTCATACAATCAGATTAAAACAACACAATGGAATCTTGCCATTACAGGAATGTCACAAGGCTACAATCCAGCTCTCTTCCATGACAGTGCAGTGTGCATCCACTCAACTCTAGTCCTCCCAGAGGAGCGTAGAGCGTTGTGAGCTTGTAGATCAGCAATTTTCAAATATATATATTATCTTTAGCCCTATATGTAAAATAGGGCTAAAGAGTTTGTGTATATTTTATACATATAATCAATTATTTCGGCAAAGTGACTCAAGTTTTCAAATATTTGTAGTGGAGTGAAACTACAATATTTGCCTCTGAGATGCAGTGGAGTTGAAGTAAAAGTAGGCTATTGAAAATTGGAAATACTCTAGTAGTAAAGTAAAAAGTACCTCAAAATTGTACTTAAGTACAGTACATCAGTGCTATACTTTCCATCACTGCTCGACTGTAAAGTCCAACACATTTTCCGTCAAATATACTGTATGTGTATACTGTATGCCTATAGTGCCCGTCACATTGGCGTCACAGCTAGGGATGCACCGATCCGACTTTTTGGAATTCGATACCGATTTCGATACATGGGGGTCCAGTATCTGCCGATACAGAGTACCGATCCGATACCCCCCACAAAGAAACGTAATAACCTATTAAGCTGTATGCCTCACTGTGTGGAGTCTGGGATCATTATTTTGTGTAAGGCAACATCAAGGCTTGACTTAAACATTACTTTCCCAACTTTGTAAAACAAAATGTAACAAACACAGATATAAATGCACTGAATTATTTATTAAATAACTGTGCAACAATTAGACCAGGTTAATGTGTGCGCAGGCTAGCCTGGCTGCATTCCACATGTTATACTGTCAATACTACACTGCTGTGTCACAGAGGAGGTAGAGTTGTTTTCATACTGTAATTACACGTAATTATCGGATCGGATCGGATCGGATAATGGATCGGCCACCGATCCGATACCCGATCTAGAATTTTAGCCTGGATCGGCGCCGATCTCCGATACGAGTATCGGATCGGTGCATCCCTAGTCACAGCATGCATTGAGGTCTGCATGCATACGTCAGAGGCCCTGGCTTAGGCCAATGCAAGCGGCCGTGGTATAAGCAGAATAATAATTCACTCCGAGGTGTCTGGTTGTTGAAAGATAACGGATGAGGTTTGGCTGAAAAGAACACAACTCCTCCAGAGGTGGAATTTGCCTCCAGGGTAGAGGCGCCACCAATCACATGTTTTTTGTCAATCTTATACACATATTTCGGCAGTGCATTATTTTATCGTCGAGTTATCACCACGTCAACAACCGTTATGCAGTCGCTAAGGAGAATTCAGGTCTGCATATACCTTGGAAGAGCAGAGAGGAAATGTATTGGGAGAGACGAGGCAGCCGTGGAAGATAGATAGACTCCCTCCCTCCCGCACTCAGCATTCAGTGTGTGTGTGTGTGTGTGTGTGTGTGTGTGTGTGTGTGTGCGCGCGTGCATGCGTGCGTGTGTACAGACTACAGAGTGCACCGTGCACGTGCATGTAAGCTCATTACAGATCACCAATGTTGGTACAATTTCCCAACAATGCTAACCAGCGCCCAACAGGGACCACATTATGAATCGGTGTGCACACTCACAGCCAAATAACCCCATCATTGTGTGTGCTTGTCCACACACAATGATGGGGTTATTTCTTGTGTGTGTGTGTGTGTGTGTGTGTGTGTGTGTGTGTGTGTGTGTGTGTGTGTGTGTGTGTGTGTGTGTGTGTGTGTGTGTGTGTGTGTGTGTGTGTGTGTGTGTGTGTGTGTGTTTCCATATAAACAGTAGGATGTGTGTGTTGTGTATGTCATCAACAGAAACCTTGCATCTCCAAAATTTCAACGATTTGTGTTTGGTAAATGAATGCTTAATGTGTCGCGCAACTAGCTTTTTCCTATTATAGGCTACATTATATATATTTGCTGAAAATAGCCGATTGACAAGCGCACGTATACTTGTTGTGAGCTTGTCGATCAGTTATTTTATGCAAAAGTCTTCCCTTACAAAGACGATGGAAGAGTTTATGACTAGGCCTAAATAATATTAACCCATTCTGACCGTCACCGGGCACCCATTTTGGTGTCAGCATCATGTTATGCTTTAGCTATTGAAAAATAGCAGATCTACAAGCTCATATCGCGCCACCGAGTGGCGCGATACGAGCTTGTAGGTCTGCTATTTTTGAAAAAAATCGAAGAACGACTGACATTTTTTAAAATCTGATCTCAGGTCAGAATGGGTTCATCAGACCAGTGTGTGTTGTCCAGTGGAAACCTCGTATGAATCTGATCTCAGGTCAGAATGGGTTAATACACTCGATCAATATCACTATACACTGGATCCTATTGAAACAACAGCTTATTTATCTTTTCTCCATTCCTTGAAAAGTAACAGTTCTGTACATGTGTACAGGTTCCTGCCCGACGACAGCGACTGTCATGCCCTATCTATGTGAGCGCTGTGTGTGTGTGTGTGTGTGTGTGTGTGTGTGTGTGTGTTTGCGGCCCCACCATGTGTCTTGCGGTAATGGGGGAGTAATGAAAGAAGGACTTCATAAGGAGTGCGGTGGCTCCGTATACAGCAGCCGCTGGTGACACGCGGAAGGACTGTCTCTGGCTGTTTGGGAGCCACAGCTAATCATGTTATCCACCAGGCAATATGAGTATGAGCACACACACACACACACACACGCACACGCACACGCACACGCACACGCACACGCACACGCACATACCCTCACCCACACGCACACGCACACGCACACGCACACGCACACGCACACGCACACACACACACGCACACACACACACACACGCACACGCACACACACACACCCTCACACACACACACACACGCATACACACACAGACACAGACACACTAGTTTCTGATCACCAAACACTGCTTAAACGAGACCTGTATAAAACAGACGGCACATCTGTCTGTCTGTCTGTCTGTCTGTCTGTCTGTCTGTCTGTCTGTCTGTCTGTCTGTCTGTCTGTCTGTCTGTCTGTCTGTCTGTCTGTCTGTTATTGTTTAGACATGGGTCTGCTGTGATGGAAGCTGTTAAAACCGCAGGCTACTTTGCGGCAGCAGATATAATTGCTTTCCCGGGGCCTGCATGCCGGTGCAACTTTAATGGCTTTGGGGATGAAACAGGACACTGTCCGCGGCGCGTTGAGGCACTTCTGCAACGATGAGGCCCGTTTGAATTACAGCTGCATTTCACGCACAGCGGCACACGGTGAAAAGAACACGGGAGAGCGACTGAAACGCACGTGTCTAACCCATTCTGACCTGAGATCAGATTCTAAAAATGTCTGTTTGAAAATGACAGTTTTCTGAAAAAGCTATGTTTCTATGTCAGTCGTTCTTCGATTTTTCAAAAATAGCAGACCTACAAGCTCATAGCGCGCCACTCGGTGGCGCGATATGAGCTTGTAGATCTGCTATTTTTCAATAGCTAAAGCACAACATAGTGCTAACACCAAAATGGGTTCCCGTTCAGAATGGGATAAATGTTAACGCCTCTCTCACTGTTTTCTACAATGTGAAAAGAACAATCTCTCCCCACGGGTGGGCGAAAGACAAAGTCGACATATGTGTCTGCGTTATGTACCAACAACAACAGCATCTTCTGCACACCGCCGAGCTGTGTGGGAGCATTGTCTCTGTCTGGTAAAAGTTGAGACTCTACCGAGGACTAACAAGGAGCGTCCATCCGCCCACCAACGCAGAGAATAGAGCACCGAAGTCCTGACGTAACTCGCTCATCCCTTCCATTCCCCTGGTTCGCGGAAGTAGTTTCTCTATGGAGAATAACATGGGGTGATCTTAATATCGTCTACTATAAGCGTTGTGGTCCAAAAATAAACAAGCTGTCTCGGCGTTATTGTCAGGGAGGTGTCTCTGTATCGTTTGCAACAGTCAGTCACTCATATATGATACAGTCTGCTTCTAGCGAAAATCTAACTAATTCAGCAGCAGTAACATTAGCGTTTTCCCTCAGTCAGTTGATTCTTCATATCCATATGAGTGAAGCGGCCGGGGTGACATGTTTATTTTTCAAACACAGTTGTTATATGAGGCGATCTCAAATCGCCTCAATGGGGATTTCAATGCAACTAAACAAATACATGAACCTGGGGACTGACGCCCTCTACTGAAAGTGACGTCAGACTTCGGTGCTCTATCGTCCCTGTTGGGTGCAAACCTGTCCAAAACTGTTTGGGGAACTTTTGGGGATTCTATTGCTGCATTCACACGGGCAGATGCAAAAGGTACAGTCTGGCCATTCATTGCCAATAGAAGCCAGCGACATGAAGATGCAAAGATGCATCCGACATTTCTAGCTGCTGCAAAAGCTGCAAAGCTACACATTGAAGCTGAGTTGGGTTCAACTTCCAGATGCAAAGCTGCAAAGCTACAACTGTAGCTGCAATGGCACACGTCACCATGCAGACGTATGCACACTTGATGACATCACGACCGTGTGAGCAACAGATTTTTACATCTTTTGCATCTTCCCATGGGGGGCAGTCAGACAGATATTTTGTGAAGCCACAAGGAAATCGGGATTTCCTGACAGTTCATATAATGGCCTGTTGTGGTGCTGGACTGGACCCAAAAAGCCCCATAGCTCCATAGAGGCCCATGTATTTGGGCCCAACTTCACCTAGACTGTATTACCTTAATAAACATGGTCATGAATACTTTCTGCTTCCAGTCACTAGTTTAAAGTCTCATTTCTAATGTCATAATATTCTTTTTGGAAAATTATGGTCCCATTTATAAAATAAATGACCATAAAGTCGCGTATGTTCTGAGGGGCGTGGCTACCGTTACAGTCTATGATCGGGATTCCCCTCCCACTCGAGTCAAAATAAAAACCAACTAAGAAGAAGGGGGGAAGTCCCGCCTCGTGTCTGGGCCAGCCAATGGGCCAGCTGGGCCAGAACGGATCTAGAAAGATGGCGACTTACAATTCAAGGACTGACAGACTTCATTTTACGTTCATGTTAGACCCGGGGAACGCTTTGTCCATATTTTTTACAGTCTATGATGTGAACGCAGCATATAATAAAAGCTAAAAATTGCTGATTTACAAGTGTGTCACTTACTTCACGCCACATTTCGAGCTTGCAGATCTGCTATTTTATATACGTTTGTAGATCAAGGGCATGCATTTACAAACATAAAATATGGAGATACGAGGTTTCTGCCCGACAGCAACAAAATGCAGCGGGGGCTCCATGACGAATAACAGCACAGTGTTAAAGGCATTTCTTTGAGAAAATGTACCGCTGGGGCCCACTGGGTGCTCTCCAGCAGCAGCATATATACTGCATGGATAATGGATGGCAGTGACGTGGTGGTGGAGGGCCGGAGGAGGAGGAGAGCATATTAACCCATTCTGACCTGAGATCAGATTCATACGGAGGTTTCCACTGGACACACACTGGTCTGACGAACCCATTCTGACCTGAGATCAGATTAAAAGAAATGTCAGTCGCTCTTCGATTTAAAAAAAAATAGCAGACCTACAAGCTCGTATCGCGCCACTCGGTGGCGCGATATGAGCTTGTAGATCTGCTATTTTTAAATAGCTAAAGCATGACATGATGCCAACACCAAAATGGGTGCCCGGTCAGAATGGGTTAAGATGCAGCCATGGATTAACAGCACAGCATCTCTTCCTACTGCATTCCTGGAAGAATCTTGCCCCGTAGCAACGCCTTCGGGTGCCAAAGCTCGGCACCATGGGTGGCTAACTATAGATAGATGGCACTGAATCTGAATACCATGAAAGCACCAATAAAGTGGTTCTTCTCACATCCACAGATGGAGTTGAGAAGCAACAAGCAGGCGTAAGGGACAAGAGAGGGATAGTGAGTTGGTGGGCATTATAGGTAGTGCATTCATTTTGCTTATCCCATTCTGACCGGGCACCCATTTTGGTGTCGGCATCATGTTATGCTTTAGCTATTTAAAAATAGCAGATCTACAAGCTCATATTGCGCCACCGAGTGGCGCGATACGAGCTTGTAGGTCTGCTATTTTTGAAAAATCGAAGAGCGACTGACATTTTTAGAATCTGATCTCAGGTCAGAATGGGTTCATCAGACCAGTGTGTGTCCGGCGGAAACCTCGTATGAATCTGATCTCAGGTCAGATTGGGTTATAGTCAGTCTACTTTCCATAGACAGTTTGCACTGTTCACACAATCTCCACACATTCTCCACAGACCTTTATCATTCTCCAGACCTTTATCATTCTCCAGACCTTTATCATTCTCCAGACCTTTATCATTCTCCAGACCTTTATCATTCTCCAGACCTTTATCATTCTCCAGACCTTTATCATTCTCCAGACCTTTATCATTCTCCACAGACCTTTATCATTCTCCATAGACCTTTATCATTCTCCACAGACCTTTATCATTCTCCACACAGACCTTTATCATTCTCCAGACCTTTATCATTCTCCACAGACCTTTATCATTCTCCACACAGACCTTTATCATTCTCCACAGACCTTTATCATTCTCCTCAGACCTTTATCATTCTCCATAGACCTTTATCATTCTCCACAGACCTTTATCATTCTCCTCAGACCTTTATCATTCTCCACAGACCTTTATCATTCTCCACAGACCTTTATCATTCTCCACAGACTTTT
>NC_139702.1:4002716-4020787 GCF_964188405.1 Protomyctophum parallelum | reverse complement strand
ATTCATGGAAACAATGATGGTAAAAATATAATCCTCAGACACTATTTTAAGAAGGTGATGAAATGTTTCCACGAATGCAATGAAACAAAGGATTATCTAGGCCAACACTTCATACACACGGGCACAGAAGCTAGGGCAGAAGAGTTAATACATTCAACACGCGCACACACACACACACACACACACACACACACACACACACACACACACACACACACACACACATACATTTCACTCATGCATACACGCACTACACCACTGCCTACTGATTTCCACACCTCATCGTTTGCTCCTGATTTGGTTTGATTTCTTAATTTTAAATAAAATAATATTTCATTTGAGTAAATTGCGTCTCCCTGTATTTTTGTTGTATACTTGGCACCCCTAGGCCAGGTCTATAACAGTGAGGTAGAACAGTTAATTTAACTAATCGATTTAATCAATTATAAATCATAATCGATAATTATTTTAAATTATCAATTTATATAGCCATCCATCTTCAACCGATTATCTGGAATCTCGTTGCTACAGTTTCAGAACCGAGCTCCAGACTTCCCTTTTGCGAGCAACATTAGCCATTTCCTTTTGCATAATCCCTATTATACTGTACTGTACTGTACTGTACTGTACTGTACTGTACTGTACTGTACTGCACTGTACTGTACTGTACTGTACTGTACTGTACTGTACTGTACTGTACTGTACTGTACTGTACTGTACGTACTCTACTCTACTGTACTCTACTCTACTCTACTCTACTCTACTCTACTCTACTCTATACTAGTATGTATAAAATCAAAAAATCAAAAACTAAAAATGCACTCCTGAATTATTAATTAAATCGGAAAAAAGGACTTAATGGGATAATCACCAAGAAAATACATGTATTGCTGCATCCCTACATCAAGGAGCTGTTTGATCTTAGGAGGCCATGGTTCAAGACATTTCTGACACTGTGTCCGTTGTGATCTATGACAGGAAAGCGCTCTGGCACAAGCTGTGCATGTGTGTGTGTGTGTGTGTGTGTGTGTGTGTGTGTGTGTGTGCATGGCGCTACAACAGATAAGCCTCCAGCAAATGACAGCTGAGCGGAATGGGATGGCTTCTATTCTATGGTTGTACAGGAAGTGTCACGACTTAGTGACAGTTGAGGCTGTCAAAATGGAACAACATACAAGTGAAAGTTGCTCTGTCAAATTTAGTTTAGTACTGGAATGATTGGTGTAAAAAAATACAAAAAATACTTATATAATATATAATATAAATGCTGCATTTCTATTTTAAAACTATCAATAATAGCGGGAATTGTAGATGCATTAACCGAGTTTGTATGAACTTGTATATCTGATATTTTTTTACATTGTGACACAGCTATTATAGCGAAAATCTAAAATGACACAGACGCTTTCCCGGTTTTGATGGGTTATGGCATTTTCGCAAATACCTTCTTTTATGCCAAAAGAAAAATGTGAAATATGTGTCAGTGATCACGTTTCCTCCGATGAGGACACAGCAAGAATGAGTCTGTTTCGGCATCTCATACGTATTGTCAGGTGTCGGGGGAGAAACCTTGTATGTCCAATTCTGTGACTTTTCAGGGAGTGGACAGAAGGTGTGCTCCAATTCAATGTCGTTATCATTTAGTCACACAAGCCCTTGTTAATACTTTTCCAGTTTTTCATGTGTCTATGAGGTGACAGTACGTAATTAGACACCCTGGTAGTTTTTTTTAGGTGCAATGGTGTATTAACTTTGTATTTAGGGTTTCTTCCTGGAGGCCTTGACCCTTGACAGTCAAACAGGCCAATGAAATAAACAGTAATATGACACCACACTATCAGCCCCTCCCCTAACCCCTTTATCATACAACTACAGCTTGGAGAGATGCTTGGAGATGGCTTGTTGACGGCCTATGCCCCAGAAGGGGCAGAAGGCGTAAGTAAGTAGTAAGTACAGCTGTGGGTGCTGCTTCAGTTCAGGTGGATCACCTGCACCCACCAGGCAAACCAGGCATACTTAATGAACTGGTGGGCGTGTCCACATAAAAGCATGATTTTAACAAATACTGTACACAGTTCTTCCCCCTTATATTGTAATAATACCTGATGATCATGTTTTAGGGTGGGACAAAAATCGTGGCACTCCATCTTTAATGAAACATTACCTTACAAACTGTAGCATGTCACAATGAAAATTGTACTAGTAGTCTCAAAATCTTATAATGAACATTAGTAATATATTTTCGGTAACGGAAATGACGAACAGATGACAGCTTCCTTTCTCGTCATTCGGGAGGAGTAGTTCCAGACTCTATAGCGTTTGAAGATGCTAATAATACATCAAGATAAAGGTTGCAAATGTAAAATTCTTCTACCACTGTTTGCACACACACACACACACACACACACGACTTACTATACTAACTCATTCTGCTGGCTAAAATAGAAAGCTGAGACACCTTTAAGCACTCGCAGAGCGTCTTAAGATCCTAAGACCTTGGCCCCTTGCAGGAAATGCATTGTCCCCTTGGTCCCTGAGTGCGTGTTGTGAGAGCACACACAGCCCCCGGGCAAAGCGAGCGAGAGCAAGAACACTAACGCTCTGTGATGTTATCTGACCTCCTTCTCGCCTCCCTTTTTGTCAGGAGTCTGCAGCTCGTACAGTACGTTGGCGCCGAGGGACCTCCTGGGCTCCTCGCCATATATGAGACAAGCAAAGGAACACTTTTCTCCTGCGACCTTTTCACGTGTCAAACGGAGCACACAGCAGGCGCACACACACACACACACACACACACAGCAGGCGCACACAGGCGCTTTGGAACATACGTTTTGCTGACAAACGCACACGAACACACGAGCAAGGCAAAACAACCCGCTCTCTCTCACGGACACGCATGAAGCGCAATCACACTCGTGGTCTCGCCAACACACACACAAGCGTACTTCTAGGGCGGGATGATTTATAGCGGCCATTCCCAAAACCTGTGGGCCAGTGAGGATATTGCAAGTGGGCCCTCAGATAACCCATTCTGACCTGAGATCAGATTCATACCAGGTTTCCGCCGGACACACACTGGGTCTGATGAACCCATTCTGCCCTGAGATCAGATTCTAAAAAAATGTCAGTCGTTCTTAGATTTTTTTCAAAAATAGCAGACCTACAAGCTCGTATCGCGCCACTCGGTGGCGCGATATGAGCTTGTAGATCTGCTATTTTTCAATAGCTAAAGCACGACATGATGCCGACACCAAAATGGGTGCCCGGTCAGAATGGGTTAATTGAAGTGGGGAAATAGCCGGCACGCAATGAATGTCTTTCCCACATGATTTATTTACCTCTCACGAACTGAAGCAATGTACGCGTTTTGGGCCTGTCCTTCCTCAGTGTTGTCACGCTTATGTTGTCAACGCTGAGGAAGACCTATCTCCATCCATCCATCTTCAACCGCTTATCCGTAGTCGGGTCGCAGGGGGCAACAGCTCCACCAGAGAGCTCCACCAGACTTCCCTCTCCAGACCAACATTAGTAACTTCTCCACCTGGGGGATCTCGAGACTTTCCAGGGCCAGTTTAGAGATAAAATCCCTCCCTCTCATCCTTGGTCTCCTCCCAGTGGGTCGTGTATCGAGGACCTCCCTGGGGAGACTCTCGAGAGGCATCCTAACCAGATGCCCGAAACCTCCTAATCTAGGTAGGAAGACCTGATAGATACAGTATATGTAGGAGTTTCCTGCTTTGCCAAAACGCTAAGGTTTTAATGAGGATGAGTTTTCATTGTGATACCTGTCTTATACCGAAGGTTTGAGATGTTCAAGTGGGCCCTGATCCAGAAAAAGGTTGAGAACCACTGATTTAG
This sequence comes from Protomyctophum parallelum, assembly GCF_964188405.1. Lineage (NCBI taxonomy): Eukaryota > Metazoa > Chordata > Actinopteri > Myctophiformes > Myctophidae > Protomyctophum > Protomyctophum parallelum. Next base: position 4,016,929 of record NC_139702.1, on the reverse strand, counting down.
TCAATCTTTCAGCATTATTTCCATATGAATTTCCATTATATTGCAATGTGAAGCATTGTCAGAATGGTGCACACATCAAGGTTTTCTGAGTTTTGAATTGTTTACCGAAACATCGGACAGAAACCTCTCTTATCTCCATTTTTTGTGGGTTTTGCGGGTTTTGGGTTTGGGTTTTTGTGTGACACTGTATAGGGCATACAGTGTGACACTGTATGCAAAGTGACACATTTTGAGTTTGTAGATCTGCTCTTGTTGATGGTTTTGAATTTTAGAGACGAAATACTAACTCATAGAGTTACTGGGGCAAACATCGGGGTCAAATTGAATTATGTACTGTACTCAACTTTAATATTGAATAGTTGAATAGTGTTTAGGAGGAGATACAGAGATGCACATGGATTCTGCTCATATACACAACACTAAAATTCAACGATGCACAATTAATAGATCTTGTCCCTTCTGATCCAACAATGCATAACTTAATTACATAGTTTATATTTATTGTTTTTAACCCATTCTGACCGGGCACCCATTTTGGTGTCAGCATCATGTTATGCTTTAGCTATTTAAAAATAGCAGATCTACAAGCTCATATTGCGCCACCGAGTGGCGCGATACGAGCTTGTAGGTCTGCTATTTTTGAAAGAAATCGAAGAACAACTGACATTTTTAGAATCTGATCTCAGGTCAGAATGGGTTTAATCAGACCAGTGTGTGTCCAGTGGAAACCTCGTATGAATCTGATCTCAGGTCAGAATGGGTTAAATGGTCATACACTACTACAGTATAGGGCCTATAGACAACCTTTTGCAGACCTATTGACTAGGGCTCAGGGGATCTTAGTATAACCTGAACCACGGTAGGAATTGGCTTTAAAATATATATATGTTTATTTTCTGGTAGGCTGTGTGATGGTTCTCTATATGATATAGATTACTCTTAGGTTGTCTGGTTTTGGTTTATGTAATGTTTACCCTATAGTAACCTCTGTTTCTTTTATCCAAATGGATTGGGGAGCAGAGCTTCTAATGATGATCAGCTCACACCTGGGCCCTGGTGTCGACGCCCTATAAAGGCCTGCTTCCCCAGTCCTTCACCTGGGCCCTGGTGTCGACGCCCTATAAAGGCCTGCTTCCCCAGTCCTTCACCTGGGCCCTGGTGTCGACGCCCTATAAAGGCCTGCTTCCCCAGTCCTTTGTTTCCATAGACTGATGCTCTCAGACTGTCACATTGTTCTGTATATACACTCTGCTCGTCAATAGTTATTTTTGAGAGCATTATATACAGTGCCACCACGGACTGAGCCAAGCACCCTGTCGTTGCTGTCGGGCGGAAACCTCTATATCTCCACGTTTGAACTTTGTATATTTTCTCTTAAATTGCCCTACTGTACTTCGTCATAACTACAGTGCCGCGCAAAAGTATAGCCAAAAACAGCTGGTCTACGAGTGTGATGCATTGCTGCATGAGGTCATAATGAGGGCTCCACCCAACAGCAAAGATATACAGCACATTCGTATATGGCGCTGCAGTATAATAAGGTACAATAGAGGAGCATCAATATCTTTCATATAAGTGCATCCCGACATACTTTGCTTCACCTGGCGATGCAGAATTGTAACTTTATGTCCCATTGTTTCTGCTAGATACTGCATACAGCAGCTCTATTTGCCTGCTGCATACCGTCCACAGCAAGCAAAGTGTTTATTTTAATCTTGTTTAGACATCACGAGGGTTATTGCGACCGAAGCTTGAATTTCATGTCAGTATGTTGGTTGGTCGAAGGTGAGAGATGGAGATCCCTGAGGTCAGCAATATTAAGCCCATATATGGAGATCCTTGATGTCATCAATATTGGCCAGCAACTCGACATCTGACCTCAAACCTCAAACCCTTAGTTCTCCATACATGGAGCTGACCTGTTCTGACATTCCATATGTTGATCCTTCCCCATCCATCCTTCCTCTTCGATGTCTCCCTTTTGACTGAATACCTGTCCATTTAAACTCTAGACAGGCCTGCCTCAAAGTTATTAGTGCAGCAGCGCCCGGCAGCCGGCGAAAACTAACGTCCGGAAGAAATAAACTAAACTAAACTAAACTAAACTAAACTGAACTTTAAATAACTTGACTCATGGGGCAGTAACAGTTTCTTTGATATTGGAGAGGTAAAGGTTGAAGTGTTATAGTATAAATGTTCATAACAATGATCACAGTGCACAGAGAATGCCCCCTGAATGCTCACCCTGTGACCGTGAGTCTACCTCAGCACACCCGTCAGTATACTGAGCGCAGTGAGCGCTCCGCTGAATATTTCATGAGAACTACGACGAGGAAATAGATGACATTTAAACCTTTAAGGAACTTGTCACAAGAGAACAGAGAACATCACAGAGAGAAACAGTGAAGTCTATGAGTAGAAGGATAAATCAAAAAGCAATCTCCCCCTCTCTCTCTCTCCCTCTCTCTCTCATCTTTCTCTCTCTCTCCCCCTTCTCTCTCTCTCTTTCTGCCACTGCCATTATCTGGTCTCGAAACAGATCTTTTCTGCAGGAAATGGAAGCAGAGTGCGGGGCCTAGACGCCGTCTAGCCGCTGAGATATAACCCATTCTGACCGGGCACCCATTTTGGTGTCAGCATCATGTTATGCTTTAGCTATTGAAAAATAGCAGATCTACAAGCTCATATCGCGCCACCGAGTGGCGCGATACGAGCTTGTAGGTCTGCTATTTTTGAAAGATCGAAGACACTTTTAGAATCTGATCTCAAGTCAGAATGGGTTAATAATGAAACTGTCAGGATGTATAGACATTTTTTTAATCTGATCTCAGGTCAGAATGGGATAAGTAATAACATTTTAATACTCGGGTCTCCAGTGTTTAACCCATTCTGACCTGAGATCAGATTCATACGAAGGTTTCCACTGGACACACACTGGTCTGATTAAACCCATTCTGACCTGAGATCAGATTCTAAAAAATGTCAGTCGTTCTTCGATTTTTTTTCAAAAATAGCAGACCTACAAGCTCGTATCGCGCCACTCGGTGGCGCGATACGAGCTTGTAGATCTGCTATTTTTCAATAGCTAAAGCATAACATGATGCCAACACCAAAATGGGTGCCCGGTCAGAATGGGTTAATGGGCCCGGCGGCCACGGAGTCGTGGTTCTTCTCTATCCGGGGGTGTGGGGGTAGAACACGACTATAGGGCCAGCGGTGTCACGACGACTCCAACCCGGCCCACCCGTCTCCCTGTGCTCACAGCAGAGGATAAGGGTCTCCTGTCACAGTGAGTCAGCGACACAGTGCCTTTCCTCTCAGCAGGTTACAGTGGGAAACCTTTGCGGTTCGGTGTAGAAACCTCTGATCTCCATTTTACGTTTTGTGTTTTTTTTCTCCCCGTAAATCAATGTCCTGCTTGATCATACTACATGCGTAACACACTATTTACCCAAGAGCAGCAGATCCACAAGCTCACACATTTACCCAAGAGCAGCAGATCCACAAGCTCACACATTTACCCAAGAGCAGCAGATCCACAAGCTCACACATTTACCCAAGAGCAGCAGATCCACAAGCTCACACATTTACCCAAGAGCAGCAGATCCACAAGCTCACACTTTTACCCAAGAGTAGCAGATCCACAAGCTCACACTTTTACCCAAGAGTAGCAGATCCACAAGCTCACAGCTTGGAGCTTGTGAGCAGCTCGGAGCTTGTGGATCTGCTGCTCTCGCAGTGAAAGGTTTTTATATAGACATATGAGGTTCACACCCGACAGAGACCAAAGGGAATGGAAATGCAGGCTGCAGTTGGTGAATAAAATGGGCCTGCCACACAGACAGACAGACAGGCGACACCTCTATTGAAGACTCGCTGTCGCCCACATACCAGCCCCCCCCCGCGTGCCTCGTGTCACCCGTTTTATCTGTTACTTTACTTTACTTTACCTTTCTTTTGCCCTCTGGCTTCCCATCTATGGTCTCCCATAAGTCCATTTCTGTCCGACACCTCCATTCCCCTCTTATCTTAGTTTTATTCCTCTTGCTCTCTCGCTCAGCACATGTGCGACGTGTGTGTGCACGCACGCACGTACGCACGCACGCACGCACGCACGCACGCACGCACGCACGCACGCACGCACGCACGCACGCACGCACGCACGCACACACACACGTACACGCACGCACGCACACACACACACGTACACGCACACACACACGCAAACCAAAATCCCTTCCTTGATTTCCAGAGAGAGGCGGCTGCTGCCTGGAACAGCAGCAGCCGGCATACAAACTAGCTGACTCAATACGCGTGTCACATGTATAGGGACCGGGGGTTGTGCGTGCGTGCGTGCGTGCGTGCGTGCGTGCGTGCGAGAGCGGGGGGGTGCGGGGGGGGAAGATAAATGGAGGCAGAAGTGGTGAGAGTAGAGAGAGTGAGGAAGATTGTGGAAGACAGCTTTAAGAAGAAAAAAGAAGAGAGGAGGCGTGGAGGGGATGGGAATTGTTGCAAGCAGGTAAAGAGGGGGGGGGGGGCAGAGACAGAGAGAGAGAGAGAGAGAGAGAGGGGTGACGTGGGAGAGCTTTTCCGTGGTGTTTTGGCGTGGGGGGGATTAGTGGCGTGCTGACCTCAGCGAGATGTGCGGCGGCATACATTAAGCAGCTCACTGTACATACATTAAGCAGCTCACTCCTCATTCACGGGGCAAATGCTCACGCAGCGCCCGGGTCACCAGACAGTAACCAATTACGTTCACTGGAGTACTATATATACTGTAACTTTAGTAAGTCCATTGGTTTTAGTATCTGTACTTTATTTGAGTATTTGTGTATTGGGAATACTTTCACTCCACAATTGTTCAAAGACAGATATTGCACATTTCAAAAGTACGCGACAATTAATGTAGCATGCTGTGAGCTTATAGATCTGCAATTTGCACTACTCTTGAACATTAATTTTGTCGACATTTTTAGCTTACTAGAAAAAAGGTCCAGTACTCAGCCAGTTGTTTTGTTCATTCTTTTGTTTGTTTTACGAGTTCCCGTAAACTCATTGTTCATTTTGTGTCCCCGCAGATGAAACAACTCCCATTATGCTTTTTAATGAGCCTGGGGTTAACCCATTCTGACCTGAGATCAGATTCATACGAGGTTTCCGCCGGACACACGCTGGTCTGATGAACCCATTCTGACCTGAGATCAGATTCTAAAAATGTCAGTCGTTCTTCGATTTTTCAAAAATAGCAGACCTACAAGCTCGTATCGCGCCACTCGGTGGCGCGCTATGAGCTTGTAGATCTGCTATTTTTCAATAGCTAAAGCATAAAATGATGCTGACACCAAAATGGGTGCCCGGTCAGAATGGGTTAAAGAACTTGCGTGCCCCTTTCCGCCTACCATTAGTGTAAGAGCTACTCTGAGAGCTTTAATTGGGAGTGATGAAAGCATTAGCATTACGTTATGCTTTAGCTATTGAAAAATAGCAGATCTACAAAGCTACGAGCTTGTAGGTCTGCTATTTTTGAAAAAAAAACGAAGAACGACTGACATATAGAAACATAGCTTTTTCATAAAACTGTAAGGATTCAGAAGACAATTTTAGAATCTGATCTCAGGTCAGAATGGGTTTAAAACCCACCACATTGCTCTACCTGCAGATGGGCTTGCGTACAGAAAGAACAGCATTGAGGACAGACTATTAGCTTCCATCTCAATGGCAGTGTATACTGTAGCATACCAAAAGGAACAGATCTACAAGCTAACAATGTGTCAACACATTGTTGATCTGTAATTGTAGGTAAGTGACACTGTCATAGTTGATTGTCATTATACATGTAGCCTATACTGTACAAGTTTGGATTGGCACACTGTTCAGTATAAGTAGTGCATGTTGATGTGGATAAAGGTTTGGTGTAGCGTGTTGCTATTCATAACTAGTTAGAAACACACTTATAAAAACTGTCTTATCACCGTGTAAAGATCTGCGGGAAATGTTTGCATTGCAAAAAAACATGGATAATTGTTTTTCCTCCTACTGTAAAAACAGATTATCTTTGGCTACAATGAGATGGAGCTGAGGAAACGGCTTTGTATTTCTATGTGGGACGGCGACATTTATTTAGCTTGAGTCGTCCCAAGACCATTCACTATTAATCAGACCAGTGTGTGTCCAGTGGAAACCTCGTATTAATCTGATCTCAGGTCAGAATGGGTTAAAGCCTTAGGCAGGGCATCTTCTGGTATACACTGCAGTATGGGACTAGAAAACGTTGTAACTAAGTATTTGTCCCTAATCTTGTTGGATGTAGAGCAAGCAACAATGGTGTCATTTACAGTATAAAACCGCCACAAAATTAATATGAATGCATATCTACTCCGTTTTTAATCATTGACCGACAACCATCTCACTTTTTAAATCCTTCTGTACACCCCTGTACACCGCCCACCTGTGGTGCCGCTACAAGCAGGCCAGTTTCAGACGATTGACAGTGGCATACAATGACTGTATGAGGCTGCTTCTGAGAGCTCCAAGAAGCTCCAGTGCAAGCCAGATGTTTGTCAGTGTTGGGGTTCCCACCTGCTCTGCTGTGCTACGAAATCTGATGTACAAATTCATGTGCAGGGCACCTGAGTCAGTAAATGACGTCATTAATGTCATCACTAACCCGATACGTATAGTTCTGTCAGGTTCTCCTCCAGACTGTGGAACCATTGGCCAACTTGTCTGTATGTTCGAAAACTGAATATGGTGGAACTCTTTTTTATTGTATATTTCTTTCTATATTATTATTCTTTTTTATCTATTGTGTATAACTTGCTGTTCTGTACTGTGATATGGATTCCCCTGAGTCTGCAATAAAGAATCAATCAAACCAGGGGCGTAAATATAGGCGGAGCAGGCAGTGCAGTTGCAAACTACTGCAGCCGTGGGTGGCGGAGCGGCGGGTGGGGGGAATGGAGAGTTGGAAACAGGGCCACTTTTTGAGTGATTGAGATTGTTAATCGAGGTTGACTGCAGTGGTGGAAGAAGTACTCAGTTATTTTACTTAAAGGTATATTCAGTGATTTCACTCAAAAAACCTTAGGTTTCGTTTTTGGCTGTGGGACCCAGCCTTTCGTCCAATCAGGATAGAGAGTCAAAAACGAAACCTAAGGTTTTTTGACCCCCAGGGGTTAACTGGGGACAGGGAGGAACTCCTTATATGGCCAGCAAACTCTATAGTAGGGAGGATTATCACAACAAAACGAAAAAATAAGTGATATTTGAATTAAGTGAAATCACTGAATATACCTTTAACCCATTCTGGGCGGTTACCCCTTTTGGTGTTTTAACTAAGCATCACGTTATACTTTAGCTATTGAAAAATAGCAGATCTACAAGCTCATAGCGCGCCACCGAGTGGCGCGCTATGAGCTTGTAGGTCTGCTATTTTTGAAATGTCGTGAAAATGTGCCTCAAAGTTGGAATATATTTTTTCAGAACCAACGTTTTTTAACTCAAATCTTTGCTTCTGGGGAGGTCCCTGGAACAACATATTGTCAGATGGGGGTCGGTGGCCAATTACAGATCATTTTTGGGGTCCTTGACATGAAATATTGAGTGATATACAGTAGGCCTAGAAACATAGGTATTTCAGAAAACTGTCAGGATTTAGGAGACATTCTTTTTTCAGGCCTAAATGGGTTAAGTAAAAAGTAGGAATACCACAATATCAAATAGTCTGTTTCGAGTATTGTTTATTACGGATTCCCATTAGACCTCAATACAGTGAAGACTACTCTTCATGGGGTCCAAACACTCCCCATTAGACCTCAACACAGTGAAGACTACTCTTCATGGGGTCCAAACACTCATACAATCAGATTAAAACAACACAATGGAATCTTGTGCCATTACAGGAATGTCACAAGGCTACAAGCCAGCTCTCTTCCATGACAGTGCAGTGTGCATCCACTCAACTCTAGTCCTCCCAGAGGAGCGTAGAGCGTTGTGAGCTTGTAGATCAGCAATTTTCAAATATATATTATCTTTAGCCCTATATGTAAAATAGGGCTAAAGAGTTTGTGTATATTTTATGAATATAATCAATTATTTCGGCAAAGTGACTCAAGTTTTCAAATTATTTGTAGTGGAGTGAAACTACAATATTTGCCTCTGAGATGCAGTGGAGTTGAAGTAAAAGTAGGCTATTGAAAATTGGAAAAACTCTAGTAGTAAAGTAAAAATCACACACGTGTGAACTGAGTGGTGCAATTCCCCCCCCCCCCCCCCCCCTCTCTCTCTCTCTCTCTCTCACTCTCTCTCATTAGAGACACTACCCCTCTCACTGTTTCTGGCGCCCCCTACTGCTATTATTAAGTCACATACTCGTGCTTACACAGACACACACACAAACAGACACACACACAAACAGGTACGAGGACATTGCAAGCTGGTTGTAGGAGTGGTTGCACCACTCAAAAAGTACCTCAAAATTGTACTTAAGTACAGTACATCAGTGCTATACTTTCCATCACTGCTCGACTGTAAAGTCCAACACATTTTTCGTCAAATATACTGTATGTGTATAGTGCCTATAGTGCCCGTCACATTGGCGTCACAGCATGCATATATATTATATATATATATATTATATATAAATGCACCATTTACCATGCATTGAGGCCTGCATGCGTACGTCAGAGTCCCTGGCTTAGGCCAATGCAAGCGGCCGTGGTATAAGCAGAATAATAATTCACTCCGAGGTGTCTGGTTGTTGAAAGATAACGGATGAGGTTTGGGCTGAAAAGAACACAACTCCTCCAGAGGTGGAATTTGCCTCCAGGGTAGAGGCGCCACCAATCACATGTTTTTATCAATCTTATACACATATTTCGGCAGTGCATTATTTTATGTCGAGTTATCACCACGTCAACAACCGTTATGCAGTCGCTAAGGAGAATTCAGCAGGTCTGCATACCTTGGAAGAGCAGAGAGGAAATGTATTGGGAGAGACGAGGCAGCCGTGCAAGATAGACTCGCTCCCTCCCGCACTCAGCATTCAGTGTGTGTGTGTGTGTGTGTGTGTGTGTGTGTGTGTGTGTGTGTGTGTGTGTGTGTGTGTGTGTGTGTGTGTGTGTGTGCATGCGTGCGTGTGTACAGACTACAGAGTGCACCGTGCACGTGCATGTAAGCTCATTACAGATCACCAATGTTGGTACAATTTCCCAACAATGCTAACCAGCGCCCAACAGGGACTACAGCACATTATGAATCGGTGTGCACACTCACAGCCAAATAACCCCATCATTGTGTGTGCTTGTCCACACACAATGATGGGGTTATTTCTGTGTGTGTGTGTGTGTGTGTGTGTGTGTGTGTGTGTGTGTGTGTGTGTGTGTGTGTGTGTGTGTGTGTGTGTGTGTGTGTGTGTGTGTGTGTGTGTGTGTGTGTGTGTGTGTGTGTGTGTGTGTGTGTGTGTGTGTGTGTGTGTTTCCATATAAACAGTAGGATGTGTGTGTTGTGTATGTCATCAACAGAAACCTTGCATCTCCAAAATTTCAACGATTTGTGTTTGGTAAATGAATGCTTAATGTGTCACGCAACTAGCTTTTTCCTATTATAGGCTACATTATATATATTTGCTGAAAATAGCCGATTGACAAGCGCACATACTTACTTGTTGTGAGCTTGTCGATCAGTTATTTTATGCAAAAGTCTTCCCTTACAAAGACGATGGAAGAGTTTGTGACTATAGGCCTAAATAATATTATCCCATTCTGACCAGGCACCCATTTTGGTGTCAGCCTCATGTTATGCTTTAGCTATTGAAAAATAGCAGATCTACAAGCTCATATCGCGCCACCGAGTGGCGCGATACGAGCTTGTAGGTCTGCTATTTTTGAAGAATCGAAGAACGACTGACATTTTTTAAAATCTGATCTCAGGTCAGAATGGGTTCATCAGACCAGTGTGTGTCCAGTGGAAACCTCGTATGAATCTGATCTCAGGTCAGAATAATATTAATACACTCGATCAATACACTATACACTGGATCCTATTGAAACAACAGCTTATTTATCTTTTCTCCATTCCTTGAAAAGTAACAGTTCTGTATACATGTGCACGGTTCCTGCCCGACGACAGCGACTGTCATGCCCTGTCTATGTGAGCGCTGTGTGTGTGTGTGTGTGTGTGTGTGTGTTTGGCGGCCCCACCATGTGTCTTGCGGTAATGGGGGAGTAATGAAAGAAGGACTTCATAAGGAGTGCGGTGGCTCCGTATACAGCAGCCGCTGGTGACACGCGGAAGGACTGTCTCTGGATGTTTGGGAGCCGGATAATCATGTTATCCACCAGGCAATATGAGTATGAGCACACACACACGCACGCACGCACGCACGCACGCACGCACGCACGCACGCACGCACGCACGCAAGCACACACGCACGCACGCACGCACGCACGCACGCACGCACGCACGCACGCACGCAAGCACACACGCACGCACGCACGCACGCACGCACGCACGCACGCACGCAAGCACACACGCACGCACGCAAGCACACACGCACGCACGCAAGCACACACGCACGCACGCACGCACGCAAGCACGCACGCACGCAAGCACGCACGCACGCACGCACGCACGCACGCACGCACGCACGCACGCACACACACACGCATACACACAAACACACACACACACACACACACGCATACACACAAACACACACACACACACACACACACACGCACACACTAGTTTCTGATCACCAAACACTGCTTAATCGAGACCTGTATAAAACAGACTGTCTGTCTGTCTGTCTGTCTGTCTGTCTGTCTGTCTGTCTGTCTGTCTGTCTGTCTGTCTGTCTGTCTGTCTGTCTGTCTGTTATTGTTTAGACATGGGTCTGCTGTGATGGAAGCTGTTAAAACCGCAGGCTACTTTGCGGCAGCAGATATAATTGCTTTCCCGGGGCCTGCATGCCTGGTGCAACTTTAATGGCTTTGGGGATGAAACAGGACACTGTCCGGCGCGTTGAGGCACTTCTGCAACGATGAGGCCCGTTTGAATTACAGCTGCATTTCACGCACAGCGGCACACGGCGAAAAGAACACGGGAGAGCGACTGAAACGCACGTGTCTAACCCATTCTGACCTGAGATCAGATTCTAAAAATGTATGTTTGAAAATGACAGTTTTCTGAAAAAGCCATGTTTCTATGTCAGTCGTTCTTCGATTTTTCAAAAATAGCAGATCTACAAGCTCATATCGCGCCACTCGGTGGCGCGATATGAGCTTGTAGATCTGCTATTTTTCAATAGCTAAAGCACAACATAGTGCTAACACCAAAATGGGTTCCCGTTCAGAATGGGATAAATGTTGACGCCTCTCTCACTGTTTTCTACAATGTGAAAAGAACAATCTCTCCCCACGGGTGGGCGAAAGACAAAGTCGACATATGTCTGCGTTATGTACCAACAACAACAGCAGCCTTCTGCACAGCGCCGAGCTGTGTGGGAGCATTGTCTCTGTCTGGTCAAAGTTGAGACTCTAACGAGGACTAACAAGGAGCGTCCATCCGCCCACCAACACAGAGAATCCTCCCTGTTGGGTGCAAACCTGTCCCAAAACTGTTTGGGGAACTTTTGGGGATTCTATTGCTGCATTCACACGGGCAGATGCAAAGTATACAGTCTGGCCATTCATTGCCAATAGAAGCCAGCGACATGAAGATGCAAAGATGCATCCGACATTTCTAGCTGCTGCAAAAGCTGCAAAGCTACAAATTGAAGCTGAGTTGGGTTCAACTTCCAGATGCAAAGCTGCAAAGCTACATTACTGTAGCTGCAATGGCACACGTCACCATGCAGACGTATGCACACTTGATGACATCACGACCGTGTGAGCAACAGATTTTTACATCTTTTGCATCTTCCCATGTGAACCAGGGGGGCAGTCAGACAGATATTTTGTGAAGCCATAAGGAAATCGGGATTTCCTGACAGTTCATATAATGGCCTGTTGTGGCGCTGTCATTGGGCCCAAAAAACCCCATAGCCCCATAGAAGTCCATGTATTTGGGCCCAACTTCACCTAGACTGTATTACCTTAATAAACATGGTCATGAATACTTTCTGCTTCCAGTCACTAGTTTAAAATCTCATTTCTAATGTCATAATATTCTTTTTGGAAAATTATGGTCCCATTTTTAAAAAGAATGACCATAAAGTCGCGCATGTTCTGAGGGGCGTGGCTACCGTTACAGTCTATGATCGGGATTCCCCTCCCACTCGAGTCAAAATAAAAACCAACTAAGAAGTAGGGGGGAAGTCCCGCCTCGTTGTCTGGGCCAGCCAATGGCCAGCTGGGCCCAAATGGATCTAGAAAGATGGCGATGTACAATTCAAGGACTGACAGGCTTCATTTTACGTTCATGTTAGACCCGGGGAACGCTTTGTCCATATTTTTTACAGTCTATGATGTGAACGCAGCATATAATAAAAGCTAAAAATTGCTGATTTACAAGTGTGTCACTTACTTCACGCCACATTTCGAGCTTGCAGATCTGCTATTTTATATACGTTTGTAGATCAAGGGCATGCATTTACAAAAATAAAATATGGAGATAAGAGGATTCTGCCCGACAGCAACAAAATGCAGTGGGGGCTCCATGACGAATAACAGCACAGTGTTAAAGGCATTTCTTTGAGAAAATGTAACGCTCATGGGGCCCACTGGGTGCTCTCCAGCAGCAGTATATATACTGCATGGATAATGGATGGCAGTGACGTGGTGTTGGAGGGCCGGAGGAGGAGGAGAGCATATTAACCCATTCTGACCTGAGATCAGATTCATACGGAGGTTTCCACTGGACACACACTGGTCTGATGAACCCATTCTGACCTGAGATCAGATTCTAAAAATGTCAGTCGTTCTTCGATTAAAAAAAAAAATAGCAGACCTACAAGCTCGTATCGCGCCACTCGGTGGCGCGATATGAGCTTGTAGATCTGCTATTTTTCAATAGTTAAAGCATAACATGATGCTGACACCAAAATGGATGCCCGGTCAGAATGGGTTAAGATGCAGCCATGGATTAACAGCACAGCATCTCTTCCTACTGCATTCCTGGAAGAATCTTGCCCCGTAGCAACGCCTTCGGGTGCCAAAGCTCGCACCATGGGGTGGCTAACTATAGATAGATGGCACTGAATCTGAATACCATGAAAGCACCAATAAAGTGCTTCTTCTCACATCCACAGATGGAGTTGAGAAGCAACAAGCAGGCGTAAGGGACAAGAGGGATAGTGAGTCGGTGGGCATTATAGGTAGTACATTCATTTTGCTTAACCCATTCTGAACGGGCACCCATTTTGGTGTCAGCATCATGTTATGCTTTATCTATTTAAAAATAGCAGATCTACAAGCTCATATCGCGCCACCGAGTGGCGCGCTACGAGCTTGTAGGTCTGCTATTTTTGAAAAATCGAAGAGCGACTGACATTTTTAGAATCTGATCTCAGGTCAGAATGGGTTCATCAGACCAGTGTGTGTCCGGCGGAAACCTCGGCTCGTATGAATCTGATCTCAGGTCAGAATGGGTTATAGTCAGTCTACTTTCCATAGTCAGTTTGCACTGTTCACACAATCTCCACACATTCTCCACAGACCTTTATCACTGCACAAGGACTTCCAATAACCGCCAATAAAGGGCAACAGTGGCTCAGGGGTAGAGTGACCCGATGGTAACCGCAAGGTTCCCAGTTCGAACCCGGACCCAGACGAAGTGTCCTTGAGCCATACACTGAACCCGGGCTCCCCCAGAGTTACTGTCGAAGTGTCCTTGAGCCATACACTGAACCCCTAATTGCCCCAGAGTCATGTCCAAGTGTCCTTGAGCCATACACTGAACCCCTAATTGCCCCAGAGTCATGTCCAAGTGTCCTTGAGCCATACACTGAACCCCTAATTGCCCCAGAGTCATGTCCAAGTGTCCTTGAGCCATACACTGAACCCCTAATTGCCCCAGAGTCATGTCCAAGTGTCCTTGAGCCATACACTGAACCCCTAATTGCCCCAGAGTCATGTCCAAGTGTCCTTGAGCCATACACTGAACCCCTAATTGCTCCCGATGTGCAGCTGTGAGCCTTGTATGGTTTCCTCCGGCATCAGTGTGAAAGGGTGAACGTAATGCACAATCTCTGTAAAGTGCCTTGGATAAAGGCG
>NC_139702.1:3927716-3995216 GCF_964188405.1 Protomyctophum parallelum | reverse complement strand
AATGTATGTTACAAACATTATAGCCTATGTCCAAACATTTTAGATTTTTTTTCAGCTCAAATTCTCTCTAACTAACTAAATAGCATTGTAGAAGCCATCCGCACTGATTTGTATGTCTATTTATTGTTATTATCATCACACTTGTTGTAGTTATTATTTGGCATTATTGGGTATTGGTTTGATGGATTATTATGTATTTGAAGCACTGTTTGGACACCAAGGGCACGCCTCCCCAGACCTAATTGATTGATTGATTGATTGAGAGAGAGCATAATAGGCCTGGGTGATTGGGGAGCGGCATGCACCTGGTGGACAAACCAGTTTTACCAGATACACAGATAGACAGACAGACAACACAGAAGAGACAAATGCTTGTAATGTACCATCACTGCACTTTAAAGGAAAGTAAATACAAACTACAATGACATTGAACCTGTGGACAATCTACTTCTTATATCTGCGTACATCCATAATCCCTAGGTGCATCAGTGGGTTTGTTGGCTATAAGGTTGAAATGTTTGGAACCAACAAAGAGCCACAACAAGCATGATGTACAACCTTGCAGCATGTGTTATTTCAAATAAATAGCATGATGTACAACCTTGCAGCATGTGTTATTTCAAATAAATAGCATGATGTACAACCTTGCAGCATGTGTTATTTCAAATAAATAGCATGATGTACAACCTTATTGCAGCATGTGTTATTTCAAATAAATAGCAGATGTACAGTAACCTTGCAGCATGTGTTATTTCCGAATAGTCAACACTGTGAGCAGCCCTCTGAGGTATTCACACTCAGTCATAGTGGTTGCCAAGTTTATTTATCTTTTAATCTTGAGAAGTGATGGCAGGTGCGCTACATGTCTCCGTGCTCCTATAGCTACACAGCACAGTAATGGTGTGTATGGATACAGTACACTATATACAGTATATAGCGGTGAGGAACTTTCCACTCAATCTTGGAAGTTGGCGGTCTGCCTAAATGCACCATGGGAAACCTGATAGCCCCCTGCCAGCAGACACAAACTGCCTGTTTAATACACATACTTAGGGTATAGTGTCCAGGCACACACACACACACACACACACACACACACACACACACACACACACACACACACACACACACACACACACACACACACACACACACTGTAGAGAAGGCTCTGGCAGTGGAAAAGTGCTGAGCCAATTGCTCCCCATGGCAACCCCAGCCTAGAGGCCTGATTAGGGGAATTCCATACACCTGTTAAATCCCCTACACCTGTACCTTGATTTGAGCGGTCTCCAAAACTCTCACACTCAGTCACTCTCTGACACAGACAGTCATTCCACACACAGACCACTGACACAGACAGTCATTCCACACACAGACCACTGACACAGACAGTCATTCCACACACAGACCACTGACACAGACAGTCATTCCACACACAGACCACTGACACAGACAGTCATTCCACACACAGACCACTGACACAAGACAGTCATTCCACACACAGACCACTGACACAGACAGTCATTCCACACACAGACCACTGACACAGACAGTCATTCCACACACAGACCACTGACACAGACAGTCATTCCACACACAGACCACTGACACAGACAGTCATTCCACACACAGACCACTGACACAGACAGTCATTCCACACACAGACTCTCCACCAGGACTTTTCTTCCTTTCTACTGTCCAATAATTCTTATTCTACAGTCCTTCCAATGTGTGTGCGTATATATGCACATACTGTAGTGTACAGTATGTACGCGCAGTCGTGCACATGCATATGAACAGTAAAGAATGAGAGAAAGAGGAACCTTGCAGATATACCACACAATGAGAGACAGAAGACTGTGCTTGCAGATCTACAAGCTTGTAGATCTGCTACTTTTTTCTGTTTTTGAATTTGTATCCTGAAAAGTGACAGTTTTGGACATAATGAGGTTATACCACGCGACAGAAACGATATACGGTAAGCATAATTATGTATGCTGTCCTGGGAAGCCATTTCTGTCGTTGTATTCATAGATAGGATAAGTCCATGACCTCCTATATTGCACCACTAACTAATACAATATGACAGATTGCTGCCCGTAGTATACATACTGTATATAAATCTGAGGTTGTATGGCTGTAGGTGCTTAATGACCGACCATGAGAGGGAACCTGACCTTGCTGACCTGCACACTATACAGCACCATAAATCCTGTATGGCGCATTAAATCTGTATGGCAGAAAAGCCCCATGGTATGTTATTATCATCAATATGACGTGATAGACAGGCCTGGATTCCATATTAGCGTGTGCCTGACAAGCATATTAAAGGAACACAGAGGGGTATTGGATAACTGGGTGCAGGGGAAATGCATATTTACAACTTGCCTTGTTCCAGAATTGCCCAAATGTTCAATTGTCACATGCGTTATTGCAGTGTTTATTTGTTAATATATTTGTTAAGTATGGTATTCAAAATGATCATTCAAACTATAGGACAATAGATTAAACCCTATTGAGCTCAGAACATAGTTTAAGATAATTTAAATTCATTATGATATGATAACACGGTTGAAATTTGACTATAATGAATACATATACATTTAGCAAATAAATGCTCATGACCACGGGAATTCCATTATAGACATGAACTCGACAGAAGGTGTTACCATAATCCATCCATCCATCTTCAACCGCTTATCCGTAGTCGGGTCGCGGGGGCATATATGTATCCCACCAACAGCTCCTCCAGAGAGCTCCAGAGCAACATTAGTGACTTCCTCCTGCGGGATCCCGAGACGTTCCAAGGCCAGTGACTTGATGTAATCCCTCCTTCTGCGCCTTAGGTCTCCTCCTAGTGGGACGTGCATCGAGGATCTCCCTAGGGAGACGCCCGAGAGGCATCCTAACCAGATGCCTGAACCACCTAAGCTGGCTCCTTTCCAGGCGTAGCGGCTCTACTCCGAGTCTCTCCCGCGTGACTGAACTTCTCACCCTATCTCTAAGGGCCGATTCATACTCCTATTTTAGAGCCGAATAAAAGTCGGTTCGGCGCTGTAGAGCCTACAATTTGAAGTCATTTGAGGTTCGGGGGGGCGGGTACTAGGGCTGCGAATCTTTAGGTGTCCCACGATTCGATTCGATTTCTGATTCTTGGGGTGAAGATTCGATTCAAAAACGATCTTTTCGATTTTTCCGATTCTCGATTCAAAAAAGATTTTTTTTTTCGATTCTAAAGCAGTTTTATTTTATTTATTAAAAACAATTAAATAGAATTTTAGCATGATCTACTCCAGTCTTCTGGCATGAAAGCAGAGTACATTTAGCAAATGTAGCAAATGATTTAAACACACAAAGGTTAAATCCAAGAGTAAGAACTTGCACAAATTTGAACCAGTACAAAAGTTACAAAATCTCTTCTCACTCAATACCAGAACAATACATTAGTATTAAAACAGGTGTAAAATAAATACAATTGGCAGGCTTAGCTTAGCTGGTAGTAAATGCACAGGTACATTTGTGCAAAAAACGGCCGGCATTAGAATCGCGATTCTAACTCGAATCGATTTTTTTTGACAGGCCTAGCGGGTACCGTCCTAAAGTCGGCTCTTCGGTGCTACTGAAAATTTCTGACGAGCCGAAATCATTTCGGCACTACAGCGCCGAAACAGCGGTAAAATAGGAGTATGAATCGGCCCTAAGGGAGATGCCAGCCACCCGTCGGTGAAAACTCATTTCGGCCGCTTGTATTCGCAACCTCATTCTTTTGGTCATGACCCACATAATACCATAATATTTCATATTTTTAAGGGGGAAATGGACAATTCTGAACAACCTGGCATGAAATTAATATTTGAGCGTATCATGCATTGATCAATATTTCTTATAAAAACCCTCTCAACCAAACACTTTACCGTGATCAATATTTGTGAAAGCTCATGTTGTATAATGTTCAGAGTATATCTCACATCTCTCCTGTGATGGCCGCATGGGGGAGAATGAGGCTCAACAACACCAGCGTAAAGTCAATAAGTGCATTTGCTGAACTTAAGTACAACTTTGAGTGCTTCCATTTTTGAGGGCCGCTAGCCCCTCCTATAAACAGCTATTGACACTATTCAGACCGCGGCCATCCTGCCAGCAAGGTGCTAACTAGGTGCAAGTTCCCATAGACAGCCCATTCATCCAAACAGAAACGTCCTATCTAATTGTATTAAACAACGTCAAACTCACCAACATTGCAGCTTTACGGAAAGCTTGAATTATTCTCTTTCAATCTGTAAAGTCCCACTGGTAAAGTGTAAAGTCCCACTGGGAGGAGACCCTGGGGCAGACCAAGGCGCAGTTGGAGGTGATACATCGACGCACTGGCCTTGGAACGTCTCGGAATCCCCCAGGAGGAAGTCACTAATGTTGCCCTGGAGAGGGAAGTCTGGAGCACTCTGGTGGAGCTGTTTCCCCCGCGACACGACTGCAGATAAGCGGTTGAAGATGGATGGATGGATGGAATCTGTAAAGACATGTTATGAGCTACTTCCTGTAATTAAATTCCTTGCAGGTGACACAATAGTGTTTAATATTTGTGTTGTCTGAACACAAACATGAAATGCCATTGCCATTATTATTATTTTTTAAAGTGTACAGAAAGTGTGAACAAAACCATAGCCAAATTTGACTCAAACACAGTGGTTGTAATTACACAATTACAGGTGGCCAAGTTCAGGACACATGCACAAACTGCTGCGGTGCCTGAACAAAGTGGGATGGTTTGTATTGTGTTTGACATCAGCCATGAACTCAGCCTATATACTGTAAAGTGTGAAAAGCCATTTTTTAAGATTTCAGAATTTCAGAGTCAGGCAGATTTTTGAGCGAGCGAGCAAGACACCTCCATAACACCTACACTCAATCCCATCACAGTCCATGTATAGCAGCCGTTCTGTGAATTAACCACTTCTCTTGTAAGGTATGAGGTCTCCCCAGACTCAGGCCAGCTTTACTGAGCGTCCAAATGGCTTAACGTCTCAGGTCTACATGAATACGCAAAGAGGGGCCGCAATGACTTGGACTGCCAAATGCAGACCAATGGATATCCCCTCAGCCGCCTGTCTAACAGTTCTCTAAACAGCTAGAAACAAGAAGACACAAACCAACAGAGATTGTGCTGTCAAAAGCCTGTCATCAACAGCAACCAAGACTATAACTCAACTCATTACACGACTTATTTACACAGAAAGGATCCACACAGGAGAAAAACCTTTCCACTGTAAACAATGTGACAAGAGTTTCAATCAGTTGCATCAGTGATTTTCAGACACACCAGCGTGCCCACACTGGAGAAAGACCTTACCTCTGTAAACAGTGTAGGAGAAAGACCTTACCTCTGTAAACAGTGTAGGAGAAAGACCTTACCTCTGTAAACAGTGTAGGAGAAAGACCTTACCTCTGTAAATCAGTGTAGGAGAAAGACCTTACCTCTGTAAATCAGTGTAGGAGAAAGACCTTACCTCTGTAAACAGTGTAGGAGAAAGACCTTACCTCTGTAAACAGTGTAGGAGAAAGACCTTACCTCTGTAAACAGTGTAGGAGAAAGACCTTACCTCTGTAAACAGTGTAGGAGAAAGACCTTACCTCTGTAATCAGTGTAGGAGAAAGACCTTACCTCTGTAAATCAGTGTAGGAGAAAGACCTTACCTCTGTAAACAGTGTAGGAGAAAGACCTTACCTCTGTAAATCAGTGTAGGAGAAAGACCTTACCTCTGTAAATCAGTGTAGGAGAAAGACCTTACCTCTGTAAATCAGTGTAGGAGAAAGACCTTACCTCTGTAAATCAGTGTAGGAGAAAGACCTTACCTCTGTAAACAGTGTAGGAGAAAGACCTTACCTCTGTAAATCAGTGTAGGAGAAAGACCTTACCTCTGTAAATCAGTGTAGGAGAAAGACCTTACCTCTGTAAATCAGTGTAGGAGAAAGACCTTACCTCTGTAAACAGTGTAGGAGAAAGACCTTACCTCTGTAAATCAGTGTAGGAGAAAGACCTTACCTCTGTAAATCAGTGTAGGAGAAAGACCTTACCTCTGTAAATCAGTGTAGGAGAAAGACCTTACCTCTGTAAATCAGTGTAGGAGAAAGACCTTACCTCTGTAAACAGTGTAGGAGAAAGACCTTACCTCTGTAAACAGTGTAGGAGAAAGACCTTACCTCTGTAAACAGTGTAGGAGAAAGACCTTACCTCTGTAAATCAGTGTAGGAGAAAGACCTTACCTCTGTAAACAGTGTAGGAGAAAGACCTTACCTCTGTAAATCAGTGTAGGAGAAAGACCTTACCTCTGTAAATCAGTGTAGGAGAAAGACCTTACCTCTGTAAACAGTGTAGGAGAAAGACCTTACCTCTGTAAATCAGTGTAGGAGAAAGACCTTACCTCTGTAAACAGTGTAGGAGAAAGACCTTACCTCTGTAAACAGTGTAGGAGAAAGACCTTACCTCTGTAATCAGTGTAGGAGAAAGACCTTACCTCTGTAAACAGTGTAGGAGAAAGACCTTACCTCTGTAAACAGTGTAGGAGAAAGACCTTACCTCTGTAAATCAGTGTAGGAGAAAGACCTTACCTCTGTAAACAGTGTAGGAGAAAGACCTTACCTCTGTAAACAGTGTAGGAGAAAGACCTTACCTCTGTAAATCAGTGTAGGAGAAAGACCTTACCTCTGTAAACAGTGTAGGAGAAAGACCTTACCTCTGTAAATCAGTTAGGTGCGTTGAAGAAACGCCAGCGTATCCACACGACCACACGGGAGAAAACCTTTCCATTGTAAACAATGTGACATGAGTTTCATTCATCGAAAATAAGTACTCTTGAGTAAAGTTTCCAACCAAAGTTATACTTATTTAAGTGTCACGCATCTTTAGTAATGTTTAGGTTTTTTATACTATGGGTTATGTATGGGAGAATTTAGTTAAGTATTTATGGCAGAATTTGGAATAATTGTTGCTAATTGATTGTGTGTCCGGTGGTAGGATCGGGAGGCTGTCATGCCATGAGCTGACATGTGACCCTGCTGTGTTTTCAGTTGTCTTAAGTTCCTCTCTCGAAGAGAGTCATATGGGGTGCCGCCACCTGGTGGCGCAAAAGCACAGAAACTCTGCATGTACTCACGAACAATTCCATTGGATCGTGAACGTGAAGCTCACGGTGACCTCCCTAACCCCACCCACTCGGTATAAAACCGGGGGTTGGTCCCGTGAGCGTCATTCCTCTACCTTTCTGCCGCAGATGCCAGATCGCTCTGACAAAGAATTCACCACCGGCTGTTGAAACTGTTTTCCCTAGAACGGACGAGTTTTTCTCATACTTGTACCTGGAAATTCGCAGCCCCTGCGAGGTGTTTTTCACTCACGAACGTTGCAGAAAAGTTCTCTCCAGCAGTAAGTCCTTTACACGGACAATAAAACACAAGTGTGCAGTCACGCGGCTTGTCGTTTAGTCCTTCTCTTCTACTAGCTTTGCGCCTTAGCACTCAGCTAGCTTACTGCTTCGCTTGGTCTACAGTTAGCTGCCACGTTCAGGGTTGCTGCTAGCTTAGCCTCCCTAGTGCTACTAGCTTTCAGCTTCCCTCATTAGCGAGTCCGCTGCTTAAAGCGTAGCCGTCAGGCACGTTTTTCCCCTTCGTCTACGCTAGCTACGTCCCGCCGTTAGCCCTCAGCCTACCGGCGAGGTGCTGACCAGCTACTAGCTAGACCCACGGCCCATAGCTACACGCTTCGTCTACGCTACCTGCGTAGCTATACGCTAGCTACGTCCAGCCGTTAGCCCTAGGCCTACCGGCGAGGCGCTAACCAGCTATTAGCTAGACCCACGGCCCGCAGCCACACGCTACGTCCCGCTGTTTAGCCTTCAGCCTTCCGGCGTCGCGCTAACTAGCCACATCCTCGCTAACCTCCAAGCTATCTTCAGCCGTTAGGCGTTGATTTAGCGTCGCCATCGTATCTTACGTAACTTACGTAAGTTACGTAGTTTACGGCCCGCTCTTAGCCTTCAGCCTTCCGGCGTCGCGCTAACTAGCCACAGCCTCGCTAACTTTCAAGCTATCTTCAGCCGTTAGGCGTTGATTTAGCGTCTCCAGCGTGCCTTACAACGCTGACTTGACGTCCAGCCGAACGGCGCCGTCAACTAGCATTCTCCGAGCGTAAGTTACGTAAGTTACGTAGTTTACCGCCCGCAGCTACATGCTACCTCCCGCTCTTAGCCTTCAGCCTTCCGGCGTCGCGCTAACTAGCTACAGCCTCGCTACCCTCCGAGCTATCTTCAGCCGTTAGGCGTTGATTTGGCTCCACCATCGTATCTCACAACGCTAGCTTGACGTCCAGCCGAACGGCGCCGTTAGCTAGCATTCTCCGAGCGTACGTTGGTTACGTAAGTAGGTTACGAGAGTTACGTAAGTTACGTTCCATAACCCTGGTTTTTTGAGTTAATTTTTTTAATTTTTATTAAATCAACTCCATCGCACACCATGGCCACCGGCGGTGACGACAGTGACTTCGACCCCCCCCCCCCATGGAACCAAAGAGTTGCTTCAGACATGGCTGTCTCTACCTCCTCTCCCAGACAGACACACATGCACTGTGCATGTTTTGTCTTTGTCTTCCACACATCAGAGATGCCTTGAGAACACACCACAGTTTCACAACGTGGTTTTCTCTGTTTGGACAGCTGATCTTCAGTGGAGCACCACGAGTCCTACTCTTTCTACTCCACCACCACTTTACTTTTACCCTGTTTTGTGAGTTACGGACAGTTTTCCTCACAACATTTTTGTTATATTATATATTATTATTATATAATGATATTATATTATAACTTAAAAGAGAAGTGCTTCTACAAGCTCTTGGACTGCTGGTTCCTCCTTCAAGCTGCACCAACACCCAAGACGACCTGCAGGGGTGACAACAGCCCTCCCGGGTTCCCCGAGGAGGAACGCCACCTGGGGTCTAGAGCATGGGTCTAAAGCATGCTCGCCAGGCTTTCGAGACCCCTGGTCTCTCCCCCTGCTGCTTCTGTTGCAGACAGGGAGACAGACTGACGCATCTCACGCGTCAAGAGTCACCAAGACAGGTCCCTGGTCGACACCTCCGAGCCCTGCTGTCCCGACCAGCCCCAAACCTCGAGGTCTAGGCCCAACGCCTCGTCCTCTCTCTCCAGACCCGTCAACCTTGACGCGTCTCAGAGACACCATGGCGAGTCCTTCCTCGGCTCCTCCCCTGCCAGGAAGGCGACTCGGACCGCCAACAACAAGCTCCACACGCTCTTCACCACACTGGTGAACAGGCCTGTGGAGCCAGACCCAAGACATCAGCCAGGCCTCGCCGGCTGGCTCTGGGTGCTGCTCTCCCTCCAGCGGGATCTCGTCGGCCCACCAACGAGGCTCCCCCGATCCGGGTGGTTGCGACGACGGGATGTCGGATGCAGTCCTAGGCCTCCACCGACAACTACCGCTACTACTACTTCACGCAGCGGCCAGACGCACAAGTCTCACTCGACGTGGTTCCCCAGCGACCCTCGACTACCGACTGCTTCCCTCAACATTACAGGTATGTACATTGTGAAGCTAGGTTTGTTTAGCTGTTTAGCTAACATTTTCGAGGTCGGGAGTAGCAACCTCGTTGGATGGCCGATGCCACCCTAGCATGCTTAGCATTCTAGATAGGCTGCTTTCAAGGTGGACGATGGACAACGAGCTCCTCCAAGAGCTCCCTCCGTGGACGTGAGGGACAAATGTCCCCCACGCCCCACTGACCAACGCCGCCGCCCTCCAGCAGCCGCGGCCGGCACTAGGGAGGGCCACGCCAGCCTGGCCGCCAAGAAGATGTATGCCCTTGCTGCTGCACAGGGCAAACATCTCAACGCCGCTTCACTGCTCCAAGGATCTCTCACAGCCATCTTCGCGGGTATGGGGGCTGTCCCCTCCCGCGATGAGGTGACGGAGATGAAACGACGGCAAGGCTCAGCAGAAGTAGTGACACTTCCTGCCTCCCGGGGGAGACGCACCCTGACGTCTTCCCCCATCCCCCCCGCCTCAGGGCTTGCACTGGGCGTAGTAGTCTCGAACTGCACTCCCGAGCCGCCCCACAAGAGGTTGAGGCTCATGGCACGGGTTCCCGCCACGTACGGGCCCGTGACCAAGCCACACAAGTCTGCACTAAATGCACATGTTTCTGTATGTTTCTCCATAATAAGGGCACTGCCCAAAACAATAAGAAAACAACAAGAACACCAATGTCGGGGGACCATGAACCCTCTGTCAGGGGCAACCCACGGGCTGGCCACTGCAGAGGGGCGGGGCATGAAACTGGTGGCGTACTCAAACGCCACTGGGGAGACGGGTCATGCCGAAAATTTTCTCTGGTCTGAGGGTGGACCACCCTTTAACCAGGCGCATTGCACAGTGGGAACGCCACGGCGCGTCACCATGGGTTCTGCGCACCTTAGCGAAGGGTTACAGACTCCAGTTCGCTATGAGACCCACCGCGTTCGGAGAGGTCATCTTCACCGAAGCACGGGGTCAAGCTGGCCATATACTCCAACAGGAGACGATAACTCTAGTGGAGAAGAAGGCCGTCAGAGGTGCCCCTCAGCCAGAACCGCAACGGTTTCTACTCGGGGGACCATGAACCCTCTGTCAGGGGTAACCCACGGGCTGCCCACTGCAGAGGGGCGGGGCATGAAGCCGGTGGCGTGCTCAAACGCCACTGGGGAGACGGGTCATGCCGAAAATGTCTCTGGTCTGGGGGTGGACCACCCTTTAACCAGGTACATTGCACAGTGGGAACGCCACGGCGCGTCACCATAGGTTCTGCACACCTTAGCGAAGGGTTACAGACTCCAGTTCGCTATGAGACCCCCCATGTTCGGCGAGGTCATCTTCACCGAAGCACGGGGTCAAGCTGGCCATATACTCCCAACAGGAGATAATGTCTCTAAAGGAGGCCGTCAGAGAGGTGCCCCTCAGCCAGAGCCGCAGCGGTTTCTACTCCCGCTACTTTCTGGTCAAGAAAAAGGGGGGGGGGGGCTCCGTCCTATCCTGGACCTTCGAGCACTCAACAGACATCTCAAAACTTTCAAGTTCAAGATGCTGACGGCCAAGTCTCTGGCACGTTCCATACGCCCAGGCGATTGGTTCACGTCCATAGATCTAAAAGACTCCTTTTTCACATCCCTATCTACCCACCACACAGGAAGTTCCTGAGGTTCGGGTTTCAGGGGAGAGTGTACGAGTATACAGTTCTCCCCTTTGGGATGTCCCTTAGTCTCAGGGTCTTTGTTCGATGCACGGAAACTGCTCTCGCCCCATTACGGCAACAGGGTCTCCGGGTTGCAAGCTACATCGACGACTGGCTTCTGAGCGCGGCCTTGGAGCAGGAAGCGGTACAGAACACAGCCAGGGTATTGTCCCACGTGACCTCTCTAGGTTTCAACGTGAACCATACCAACAGCATGTTGACGCCAACGCAGTCCACGGACTTCATAGGCATCACGTTGGACTCAGTCGCATACACTGCGAAACTGAGCGCCGACCGGGTGGACGACCTACTGAAGTGTGCCGCACAGTTCAGGACGGGCCACACACTTCAACTCGGGGTGTGCCTGCGCATGGCAGGCCTCATGGCCTCAGCCATATCTCTGGCACGCTGGGCAGGCTGTACATGAGACCTTTCCGGTTGAAGTCTCTACACCTGCCTCCCAAGTTCACACGGCGCCGGGTGAGAGTCTCCCTGGGCTGTGTATTGGCCTTGAAATGGTGGTCTGACAGACGCAACCTGACGGAAGGGGTACCGCTGGGGTTGCCCCTGTCCAGAAGGGTGGTCACCACGGACGCCAGTCTTTCTGGCTGGGAGCCACTCACGAGGGCAGGACGGCCAGAGGGGTGTGGAACGGTTCCCTAGAGGGATCCGCTCACATCAACTGTCTAGAACTTCTGGCGGTGTTTTTCCTCGCCTTGAAGGAGTTCGAGCCGTTTCCTCGGGGGACATCACGTGTTGGTCCGTACGGACAACACCACGACGATGGCCTACATCATCAGACAAGGGGGGATCAAATCCCTGCGTCTGTGCTCACTAGCTCACAGACTGCTGGTCTGGTGTGACGGCCGGTTCATCTCCCTCACGGCCTGTCACGTCCCAGGACGCCAGAACTCAGCTGCGGACCTCCTATCGAGAGGCCCACTCCGCTACAGCGAATGGTCCCCCCATCCATGGGTGGTGGGCCAAATGTGGCGCAGATTTGGAGTTCCGGTGGCGGACCTATTTGCCACGGGGGAGAACACGAAGTTCCCCCTGTTCTTCTCCCTCACAGGCAGGCCGCCTCTGGGTCTGGATGCCTTAGCGCATCAGTGGCCTCAGGGCCTACTCTACGCCTTCCCACCGCTGGAACTGATCCCACAAGTTCTAGCCAGGGTGAGAGTTTTGGGCTCGGGGCTGCTACTGGTGGCTCCGGCCTGGGGGTCCTGGAGACAGGACATCGCTTCCCTCCTCTATCGCGACCCTTGGCGACTCCCTCTGAGGGTCGACCTGCTAACGCAGGCCAACGGCGAGATATTCCACCCGCGCCCCCAGCACTTGGACCTTTGGGTTTGGCCTGTGAGGGGGCACCGCTCGCGGTAGCGGATCTGCCACAGAATGTCATAGAGACTATTCTGAGTGCTAGAACAGTCTCCACCAGACGCCGGTGCAACACGGCTTGGCAGCTGTTTGAACGTTGGTGCTCGACCAGGCCTGGTGGGGTCCTTCCTTTCCAGGCCTCGGTGGGGCCCATCCGGACCTACCTGCAGGAATTCCTGGACAGAGGTCTAGGCTTGTCCTCGGTTGAGGTCAACTCGGCGGCGATATCCGCCTCCCACTTAGGTGTGAACAACGGACCGGTGAGTGAGAACCGCTGATCCGTCAGTTCATGAAGGGTGTCCTACACCTTAGACCGGTTGCCAGATCCCTGGTCCTAGCCTGGGATCTGACGGTGGTATTGTATGCGCTTAAGAAGGAGCCATTCGAACCACTGGAGGCAGTGGATTTGAAGTTTCTCTCGCTGAAGACCACGCTGCTGGTCGCACTGACGACTGCGAAGCGTGCTAGTGACATCCACGCACTCTCAGTCAATGAGAGCTGCATGAGGTTTAGTGGTAACAACGCTAAGGTCACGGTTAGGCCGAACTTGTCTTTCAAGCCAAAGGCCTTTCCTGCTGGTCGTGACCCGGTGGAGCTCTTGGCGTTCCACCCACCGCCTTTTGCCTCAGAGGAGGACAGGCGCCTACACTGTCTCTGTCCAGTCAGGGCGATCAGACTGTACAGGGACAGGACAGCTCCCTTCAGACAGGGAGATCAACTCTTTGTCTCTTGGGCCTCCCACGCCAGGTGGCAGGGGAAGCCTATAACAAAGGTGAGGCTTTCACAGTGGGTTGTGGAAGCTATACAACTGGCTTACACCAGTAGTGTGGTGGAGCTCCCTGAAGGGTTAAAAGCTCACTCCACGAGGGGCATGGCGGCATCCTGGGCCTTGGCACGGGGCGTCCCCATCCAGGATGTGTGCGCAGCGGCAAGTTGGTCGTCTCCCTTGACCTTTGCCACGTATTATAATCTTGACGTGGCACCCAGGGACTTAGCCCAGGCGGTCGTGGGTGCGGCAGCGCAGTGATTGACAGTACATAGTGCCCCCATGTTCGCATAAGCGTTCCCTAGAGTGGCTCTATGAGATAGTTAGCCATCAAGCCCGTTTCACGGGCACATGAGGCAGCTTGCTGTCGGCTCCTTAGTAGGGATTGATAGCAGTCGGACAGGTTGGTCTGTCCCGCTATCGGCTTTGCTCTACCTGGTCAGGGACCTAGGTAGCCTTTAATTGTCCTCCTTACGGGAGTATACACGTGCCACGCCTGAGGGTGACGTGCGTGTGTCTCTTGATAGGTGGACCGTGGATCGGTCCTATCAGCCGGTGTGATCATACGGGAGTGTTATGATCCCCATATGACTCTCTTCGAGAGAGGAACTTAAGACAACTTCGGGTTACTTCAGTAACCTCAGTTGTATAAGTGACTCGAAGAAGAGAGTCATCAAGACGCCCTTCTGCTTTGTCAGCGGCAGAAAGGTAGATTGATAGGAATGACGCTCACGGGACCAACCCCCGGTTTTATACCGAGTGGGTGGGGTTAGGGAGGTCACCGTGAGCTTCACGTTCACGATCCAATGGAATTGTTCGTGAGTACATGCAGAGTTTCTGTGCTTTTGCGCCACCAGGTGGCGGCACCCCATATGACTCTCTTCTTCGAGTCACTTATACAACTGAGGTTACTGAAGTAACCCGAAGTTTTCACATGTTACTTTTGTGTACTTTTTCCTTTTATTTTGTATTATCTATAGTGTCTCTTGGTTTCCTGTGTTGCTCGTGTTTACCTGCCTGTGTCCTGTTAGTCTCCCAGCCAATCCCTGTGTTAATTTGTCAGTTGTATTCACAAGTTAGTCCTTGTTCGTTGTACATTGTCACAGTGAGTTTGTCAGTCTAGTTCTTGACTCCTTGTTACCTTGTATTCTGATCCCCTAGTTTTCAGAGTTTAGTATTTTCCCCTTGTCCTCCTTGTTTCCTTCGTGTTCTGACTGCCTACCAGTATTTTTGACCTTTGCCTGTACATGGACTGATAACTGCCTACTCCTCCGGTTTGGTGAAATAAATACTTTGAACTGAGCTGCCTCTCATCTTGCGCTTGTGTCCTGATTCGAACCGTGACAGAGGCTGCAGGTTCAGACCATAGAGTATATAAATAATATTATATATACTCTAAGGTACAGACAGGCAGTTAGTGGTGGGCAGTAACATCCCTACAGGGAGAGCTACAGGGCCTTGTATCGCCTGAAGAGAGTTCTCATCTTTTTTTTTCTTCCTAAAGCTGCTTGCAGGTGGAAAAAACACACTTGTATGAAGTGAGGGGTGCTCTTATCATCATACATCATCATACACCAGCCTAGCGCCCCTCAAAAACAGATTACAAATAAAGCAATCTTGAAACTTAATTGAATGTCAGCCACATCAGTGTCCAAAGTGCAGGAAGCCTTGGTGTGAGGTTCATTAGTGTGGATGTAGAATGTGAGCAATGCCACAGGATCTCATTAAAAAGTTATACTAACACATTGTCACACTCTCAGCTAATGAACAATGTCCTCTCGGTTCTCACAGTCACATCTTTATTGTAATTTAACTCTGTTTATGGACCCATGGATCCATCTCAGTCCATCACACTCTCTGAGATAAATTAACATGGAGATGAAATATTGTTCCAGGTATAGGTATTATTTTTATTATATTTTGTATGTTTTGTTTTGTAGTAGGCTATACTCAGCTCGGTTCGTACTCTTGCGTCTTCCACTCCCTGATCATTCACACCCACCTCCCTCGGGTTTGCCAAGTCTTTACGCATAAGCCTCTGTTAGTCTGTTTCCCCTGTCGCTCTGCCAGGTTGTCTTCATCCCTGTGTATTCATTTCAAATTGTCTCCTAATGTTAACCCATTAACCCATTCTGACCTGAGATCAGATTCATACGAGGTTTCCACTGGACACACGCTGGTCTGACGAACCCATTCTGACCTGAGATCAGATTCATACGAGGTTTCCACTCGACACACACTGGTCTGATGAACCCATTCTGACCCGAGATCAGATTCTAAAAATGTCAGTCGTTCTTCGATTTTTCAAAAAATAGCAGACCTACAAGCTCGTATCGCGCCACTCGGTGGCGCGATATGAGCTTGTAGATCTGCTATTTTTCAATAGATAAAGCATAACATTATGCTAACACCAAAATGGGTGCCCGGTCAGAATGGGTTAAGACTCTGAGGACGATTCTACAAATGCCTTCCAAATCAGTAGGCTAGTTCTCAAACATTTTCATGCCAAGTTGATATGAATTTGGCCGTGGACCCCCATCTGAAAATGTTTTGTGCCAGGGACCCCAGGGACCCCAGGGACCCCCCCACCCCAGAAGAGAAGATTTGAGTAAAGAATTCAAAATGATTCAACATTTTCAAGGCTTTTTTTCAAAAATAGAAAATGTGAGCTTGGAATATCTCCTATCTTTTAATAGCCAACACTAAAACACTAAAATAACACACATGCTTTCGTGGTGTCGATGGGTTAATCTCCATGCTTTGTTTTAATATTTGACTTTGATTCTTTATTATCCTGTATTTTGATCGTATACTATACTCCCTGCCTGGCCTGTTAATTCTGATTCAGACTGATACGACCTAATGGCTTTTGATCTCACTTCATTCTCCAGCTTTTGGATTTTCGCCTCTACTCCCTGTCTGGGTTGTTAATTTCGATTTAGACTGATTTCCTGTGTATGATATTGACGACCTGTCTTTCCTGTGAAGACTTGCCCTTTTGTAATTTCCCCTTGTGCCCTGAGTCTTTCTCTGTACCAGAGTCTCTGATCAGCTCAGAGCCTGCATAAAATTATTCATCTTTGTTTTTTATTGTCTTATTGTATTTGTATATCATATTCAACTGTGTTTCCTTTGCACACTCTGAACCTTAATGTTTTGTAAGAGCATTTCAAATGAGCATTTCAAATGAGTTTGCGGATCTGCTATACTTATGATGCTTTTGTGTGACACTGTGATCAAGTATAGGCAATTGGGCATTGATTTACGGAAAAACAACAAAAGTTAGAATGTGGAGAAGAGGTTTCTGCCCAACCTATAGCAACGATATCTACCTTAGTATCTATTGATCCGACGTCTGTCTGGGGGCTTTCTGTGAGCTGGCATGTTCGCTTTATAATTAACATGGATGTTCGCTTTATAATTAACATGCATGTTCGGTTTATAATTAACATGCATGTTCGCTTTATAATTAACATGCATGTTCGGTTTATACAGCTGCTTTTAACGAAGACGTTCTGAAGGTTTAGAGCTGGAGCTGCTCCATATAGTGGGGACTCCACTGCTCCTAATCATGGTTAGGATGTGTTAAATGTAGAGGATTCATTTCATCCCTATAGTGGGGAGTCCACTGCTCCTAATCATGGTTAGGATGTGTTAAATGTAGAGGATTCATTTCATCCCTATAGTGGGGAGTCCACTGCTCCTAATCATGGTTAGGATGTGTTAAATGTAGAGGATTCATTTCATCCCTATAGTGGGGAGTCCACTGCTCCTAATCATGGTTAGGATGTGTTAAATGCAGAGGATTCATTTCATCCCTATAGTGGGGACTCCACTGCTCCTAATCATGGTTAGGATGTGTTAAATGTAGAGGATTCATTTCATCCCTATAGTGGGGAGTCCACTGCTCCTAATCATGGTTAGGATGTGTTAAATGCAGAGGATTCATTTCATCCCTATAGTGGGGAGTCCACTGTCCACTGCTCCTAATCATGGTTAGGATGTGTTAAATGTAGAGGATTCATTTCATCCCTATAGTGGGGAGTCCACTGCTCCTAATCATGGTTAGGATGTGTTAAATGTAGAGGATTCATTTCATCCCTATAGTGGGGAGTCCACTGCTCCTAATCATGGTTAGGATGTGTTAAATGCAGAGGATTCATTTCATCCCTATAGTGGGGACTCCACTGTCCACTGCTCCTAATCATGGTTAGGATGTGTTAAATGCAGAGGATTCATTTCATCCCTATAGTGGGGAGTCCACTGTCCACTGCTCCTAATCATGGTTAGGATGTGTTAAATGCAGAGGATTCATTTCATCCCTATAGTGGGGACTCCACTGTCCACTGCTCCGAATCATGGTTAGGATGTGTTAAATGCAGAGGATTCATTTCATCTGTACACTGTTGCTACACAGTCAACCTTCCTTCACACTGTTGTGTTGTAACCAATTGGCAAGGTTTTCAAAATGAGGCCAATGAGAAAGAGCCGTTTTCACTGCAGTTCTAATTAATGGCTCAGCAGATGTCGCTATTTCCCCGCCTGCTGGCTGCAGAAAAAACTAGAACTGCACTCTGTCGAGTGCATACTTGCTTGTTGCACACTAGTAGGCCATAAATGGCCAACTAGTGCGCAAGCAGAGCGCGCAAGTACTTTCGACCGCTACATATGTATATGTAATTTGTCCGTCCCAGCTAACCCGCCACTTTTTATGCATATGCACCGTCCCAGCAAATTGTGCCAGATTACATACATGTATACACAGGAGCATTACCTTTAATCCTCCCAACACTAAAACATATCGTCATTACGTCACCATCGAAGACCAATTACACTCTGGCATTGGGTCCTTTAATACACATATTTCTTACGTTATCATTGAAAGCTAGTTATACATATACTATATATATATGTAGTTGTAAGTTGATTAGCGATATACTGTGGTTACTTTGCGCCAAAAACCGTCCCAGCCAACCCGCCACTTTTTATGCATATGCAAATAAAACAGCAAATTGTGCCTGATTTGCTGGGACCAGATTACATATACATGTATACACAGGAGCATTACCTTTAATCATCCCAACACTAAAACATATCGTCATTACGTCACCATCGAAGACCAATTACACTCTGGCATTGGGTCCTTTAATACACATATTTCTTACGTCATCATTGAGAGCTAGTTACTTGCGCACACCATGTAATCTGGTCCCAGCAAATCAGGCACAATTTGATGGACATATACACACCATGTAATCTGGTCCCAGCAAATCAGGCACAATTTGATGGACATATACACACCATGTAATCTGGTCCCAGCAAATCAGGCACAATTTGATGGACATATACACACCATGTAATCTGGTCCCAGCAAATCAGGCACAATTTGATGGACATATACACACCATGTAATCTGGTCCCAGCAAATCAGGCACAATTTGATGGACATATACACACCATGTAATCTGGTCCCAGCAAATCAGGCACAATTTGCTGTTGTTATTTGCACGCTCTGCTTGCGCAAGTAACTAACACTCAAGTGAATGGGGTTTTGGCTGGACTTTACACTTTTGGCTGGACTTTGGCACGACCTAGTCCTGATTGGCTGGCTCGTCTCTAGGCTACCAGACACGCTGCCTAAGCCAATGGGAGTGCCTCCTACGCCCTGAAAGGCTGCAACCAAAGTGTTAACCCAGAGCACAGCGGCTAATGTTATGAGCTAACTGGAGTTACAGAACAAAACACATTGAACTAACAAAAGCATGTCGGAAACTAAAGCAAACAATGGCCTTGAGGTTGTCACAGAGAAACATACACGTCACAAGATATGGTTTAATTAATTTTGGTATTAAAATGAATGATAAAGTATAACGTATATTTGCTTCTAGGGTTTCTAGGGTTTGTGAAGTGAAGACTCCTTCCACCCAATAGCATTCATTCATTTTATGGTTTATTTTCGGGATAAAAATTCCAAGAAAAAGTGGTTTCAAAACAATTCTGTGGAAACCAATGGGGCTCCGTTCCGTTGCAAGACACTTAACACAAATGTTGCGATCGACACAGTAACACACACACACCTGCATCACCATTTTGCTAAATGATAAATACTAGCCCTATACTATTTGCCCCCCCCCCCCCCCTCCCCCCCTTGTGGCCGTGGGGGGGGGATACTGCGCCCGGGTGCGTTTGTAATTGACTAATAAATTCATTAATAATCATTAATGTGTCAAATCGAAAAAAGGGCTTCGTTACGCCCTCCATATTCATATGGGAGTGATTGGTGCAGGCAGTAAGGAGCTACGGCAGTCACAGTGACACACAGACAGACACACACACACACACACACACACACGCAGACAGACATTGTTAGAATTATAGTATGATGATGATGATGATGATGATGATAATTTATATAGCGCCTATAGCCTCCAAAGTGGTTCACAATGTGTATTACATTCACCCATTCAAACGTACATTCTCGCACCAATGTGGGAGGAAAACCATGAGGCACCAAACCTCATCAGGAGCAGTTACGGGTTCAGTAGCCTGAGCTAACGTGTTAGGTTTCTGGTCTAGAGGGGCGGGTCGCGGCTCAGATTTGCGCGCGCCCTGATTGGATCTCATCGATCTGTCCGTCACCCCCGGCCCCTCCTCTCCCCCCTAGTGCAGCGCTATACGTCACATCATTTGGAGCGACGCCCACCCGGAAGGGTTGACTCCACTTTTAGACCAGAGCGGCCAATGCGTTCCTCCAGGCTTTCAATTTTTGCACCAACAAAAATGAAAGCCTGGTACCGAGGCTACTGGTTCAGTGTCTTGCTCAAGGACACTTCGACACGGTGAGCCCACCTGGAACCGAATTGGCAAGCGGGACTCGCCTTCCCTCCCGAGCCACCATGCCACGGTGCCACCCCCTGCTGCTCACACACTTACACACTAGCACGCATGGCGGAAGCAGGCACGTAACGTACATTCTGCCCTTGCATGTACGTATGGTACGTGTATGTGTGCTCAATTGATCTCAATGGAGTAATAGCACTAATGATATCCCTGGGGTCCGGTACTTCACAGAATAAAAGAGGGTCTGGAGACGCAGAGAGAGAGAAAGCGTGAACGTGAGGGGCTTTGTGAGAGCTGTTCTCTCATCTCTGCTGGCACAAACGCCATTTGTGAGTCTGTATGATGTTTAAATAGAGACAGTATAGCTGACTGCATGCGCACACACCCGTGCACACACGTAAAAGGCACACACACACAAAAGCACTTTGCTCAAACACTGTCTCGCACTGACACACACGAGGCGTGCGCACGGTAGACGGAGACTGGGTGAGTGGAGAAGAAAAGAGGATTTAAACAACACTGGCAGCCTCTCACACTGTTTTTTAGGTCAATGACAAGAGCTGTATTGAGGAGATGGGGAAACGCACACTCATACAGGCGTGTGCACGCACGCACGCACACACTTGTGGTGTTACAGTGACACAAATGAGGTCTGCAATCATGTGACCACATGCGTGCATACACGCATGTGTAGAAAGTATATACTTTGGTTGCATTTATTTGGACCACTTTCGTCCATCTCCACCCTGTGACAAAGCATCTCTGTGTGACTGTGTCAGTGCTAAACAGGCTCATTAGCGAACGTGCTTCTCTTGGTTGTGCTTTTTGTTTTAAATCTTTTTTTATATTCTCTCTCCTGGCTCTCTCTCTCTCTCATACTGTCTCCATATCTCTGCTCTGTGTGGTGTCTATATAAAGTGGTAAATGGTGCATTTATATAGCGGAGTGCTTTACAATGTGCATTAGACTCACCCATTAGCACAGACATCAGGGTGCTTGAGTGGCGCAGTGGTAAAGTGCACTGCTCACCACCGCGGAGTCTGTTGGCTTGAATGCACGCGGTGCAATTCCACTCAAATTACAGAGTTACCGTGTGGGGGTCCCCAGGGGGTCGCTGTACTGTACTGTACTGTATAACAAAACATACATAAATGGATGCACCTGGGACGTATCCTCAGTGATGTATCCCAAGGTCATCGGGGTTTCGGGTCTCGCAACATCATACCCCTCACTCAGGTGACCCAGCCGGGAGTGATCAAGTCCCGACTTACGTCCCAGTAGCTACCCTCGATAAGTCCCATTAGGGAAAAACCAGGGCCACACAATCCGTTCCTCCTGAACTACTCTGCCGGGACTGTGAGGTACCATTCTGGCACATGGAAGGACTAGGCTCTGTGGGTTGACACCTGTCCGGGCCCCTCCTACGTCTCACCAGGTCCACTCCTGCTCTCACCAGGCCAGGCCCTGTGCGTTGCACCAGACTCCCAGCACCAGGCACTTCATTCAGGAATGGTGGATTCTCAAGCCGCAACGGTTCCGCAGGCTCCACCTTGCCCTTGGTGGTGCCGCCGGCTCCGCTTGAGGCTTGAATGGCCCTCCTAAAGGCCTCACCGTGGGTTTGTTGGGCTTCTTCCTCACGGAAGACACAGGCTGGGGCGCTAACCCATACTGCTCCCGGGTGCCGTCTAATTTCCGGCTGCCACCCGTCTCTCCGGTGGTCACCAAACTATTCCTGGTTGTCACTTAGTCTATTCCTATGAGTCACTATAAATAGACTGTAGTACTGTACTGTACTGTACTGTACTGTACTGTGCTGTGCTGTGCTGTGCTGTGCTGTACTGTACTGTACTGTACTGTACTGTACTCGATACACCTGAAATCATATACAGTTAATATGTATGTGTGTTAAGCTGCACACAGTGACACTTGGTTTTGAAAACCAACCAAATGCTATTTCCGTGCTCAGTCAGACACATAGGCACACACAAAGCTACTTAACCCCCTGATTGCCAAGTCTACGTCAAGCCCATAGACTGCCATGTTAATTGACGTAGTAAATCAACAAATCCCTCCAAGCCAATGACGTTATCTGCGTAGTAGACGTACTGCCCTGTCAGTACGTCTTTTTATAACAAAATATTGCAATTGTTTGACATTTTTTTAATTATTTTTATGTAATCTACCAAAAACCGGCCGAAACCCGCCGTCTCTATGTGATCCGCGGCAAAAAATGTGATATTTTGGGATGTTCCTGGCCGTTTTTAAGCTTAATCTGACTAAGTTATGACAAAGCTAATGTTAGTTTAGCAATCCGGACGACCAAGCTATAAGCTAGGGGTCAAATTAGCTTCCTTTGTTTACCTCGTTTGACAGGAAGTGATTTAGCCAGATTTAACACTTTTGTCAAAATCAGAATAATGGAACGTTACTGCCATCAAGTGGAACTTCTGGGTATTACTTTGAAATCGAAAGTAAAAGTTGATGTATTGTATTTAGATCGCTGATCCCTCTTATTGCATTAAAATGACGAATTAAGAAATGGGGCATTGGCCAGCATTGGCCAGATTTGGCGACTTTTTGAATGGCAATCGAAAAATGTGAGATATGACCACAATGTCACGAAATGTCTCATTTTATAGCTCCAAGTCACTACTTTACAATGAAAAAATAATTATGATTATAGCTTGTTCCATCGTTTACTTATAAGCTTTTTAGTAGACCTTGGTTTCAGTGATAAGTCAAACCAAGGTGTACTAAAGTGCTTATAAGTAAACGAAGGAACATGCTAGGAACATTGTGGTCATATCGCACATTATTCTATTGTCATTCAAAAAGTCAGCCAAAGCTGGCCTAAGGCACAATAAGATGTTATTAAGGTCATTAGAGGGTTAATGAAGTGGTTGCACCACTTGAAAATATCTGTGAGGCTCTGAAAAGGAGAGCAGCCACTCATGAGTCAGGGCTGATGACGGGCAACATAACAATTAAGGATGCAGCATCTTCTGTGAGGAGGATGTTCAGTAAGGTGAACATCAGGAAGGCTGCATGACCAGATGGTATTGCAGGACGAATACTTAAAACATGTGCCGACCAACTTGCACCAAGTATTCACAGCAATATTCAACCACTCTCTGGCCCAGTCTATCATTCCCACGTGTGCCTGGCCATCCCACATGAATGTCCCAGAACCTGTGACCCGGAGGTCTGCTACAGCTTGGAGAATATACAGTAGGAGTAATCACCCCCTTGCGGTTGTAGCAGTCTGCAGGTGTGTTTGGTGGTGCCAATATTCCAATATGGGCCTCATCAATAACCTCTCCACATTGTGGGAAAGCAGTACTGTACATTCCCGGAAACCTTGAATAATAGTGTTAAATTCCGGTCCGGATGGTGTTCTGATGTACTGATATTATCTAGAATGAGTTGGTCAACAGTCTTATAAGGCTTATGGCCACACGTTATTCCACAGACATCCCTCTCAAGATGTGGCCGAAGAATGTCACACAGTTGCATGAAGGTGGTCCAACTCATGCTGATCTCCCCAGGATGCCAGTATAAGTACCACCATGCCCCAGACCTCTATTCAACCCAAATTGTCCTGAAGTAAGTATAGTAGTTTTCTAGTTCAATTGAGAATAGTGAAAGTATAGCCTATACTGTAGCTGATGATTCAGCACAGCATCACAATAATATCGTATAAAGTTACATCTGAAGGGATATTACAAATAACATAACTTCACACTTTTTCTAATGCATTGTGGACATTAAAATGTATTCTCTGCTCAACAACTCATATGTTTATCACCTTTTTGTCGAGCAAGAGTAGTAGTCAGCGTCTCAGCGAATATGGTTGACACAAACAACTTTCTCAATGCCTCCTAGTCTCCTGTTGAATCTGCATACAGTATACAGTATGCGCGTTACACACTGATCTTATTCTCTGGACTACAAGGCCATAGCTGCTCATGTAGGAAGGTCATATCGTCTCTAAAGTGAAAATAATAATGATGCTAAGGTATAATTAACCCATTCTGAACGGACACCCATTTTGGTGTCAGCATCATGTTATGCTTTAGCTATTGAAAAATAGCAGATCTACAAGCTCATATCGCGCCACCGAGTGGCGCGATACGAGCTTGTAGGTCTGCTATTTTTTGGAAAATCGAAGAACGACTGACATTTTTAGAATCTGATCTCAGGTCAGAATGGGTTAATCAGACCAGTGTGTGTCCAGTGGAAACCTCGTGTGAATCTGATCTCAGGTCAGAATGGGTTAATAACGCGGCATTGACACGACACTGGAGCACAGAACTGACAGAGCAGGGTGACAGTGAAGCGAAAGCAAAGAGAGATTTCAGTGCAGCTTGTCTGAATGTATTGGCGACCAGCATAAACATAATGTTGCATATAGTAAAAATGCCACAGACGAAAAACAGTAAGTCCACACTATTGATCCATAATGTATAAATGATAGATAAGGGTTCAGGACAACGAGACCTTTTCGTGGAGGAGGGGTCAGAATGAAATTTGGACTGTTTTTCGTTGATGAGGTCCGTGTCCGAAGCAGAATGGAGAAATCAGCCAACCACCAAGCACAGCGCCACCTATAGGATCAAAGTGTACAGTATATGCATATATCTGGTGGTTAGTTGGTTCCCTCTCTGTTCTTATGGCATTTACATGGTGAACTGGATCCTGTACTTGTTGTTGTCGCTGGTCGGACAACGCTGAGTCTCTTTCGGCAGCATTCAAAGGGTGTGTGTGTGTGTGTGCGTGTGTGTGTGTGTGTGTGTGCGTGTGTGTGTGTGTGTGTGTGCGTGTGTGTGTGTGTGCGTGTGTGTGTGTGTGTGCGTGCGTGTGTGCGTGCGTGTGTGCCTGTGCGTGTGCGTGTGTGTGCATGTGTATACTGTGGACATAAGGAGGCCGGCCGAACAGATCAAAGGGAGTTGAAACCAGTGCATTGTACCGCTAGGAGCTCATCAGCTCTCATACATATTCAAAGGGTGTTTTTAATAGCCTTTATAGCATGCGTGCGTGCGTTGCTGTGGACTACTGTGAATGAGGACCACTCATTTGCCAACTTCACCCATCCCTATATGAGGCGTAAACACAACTCAACTCTTATAATCATGTTGTTACTTTACTCCGAGCACATCTGCAGTACTGTAAACGCGTTCATGTTTGGGGGGGTGAGCACATGCCTTTCTTCTTTGCCTCTCCTTTCCTTCCTCTCCAGCCTCTACATCTCTCTCTCTCTCTCTTCTCTCTCTCTCATCTCTCATCTCTCTCTCTCTCATCTCTCTCTCTCTCTCTCATCTCTCATCTCTCTCTCATCTCTCTCTCTCTCTCTCTCTCTCTCTCTCTCTCATCTCTCATCTCTCATCTCTCTCTCATCTCTCTCTCTCTCTCTCTCTCTCTTCTCTCTCTCTCATCTCTCATCTCTCTCTCTCATCTCTCATTTCTCTCTCTCTCTCTCTCTCTCATCTCTCTCTCTCTCTCTCATCTCTCATCTCTCATCTCTCATCTCTCATCTCTCTCTCATCTCTCTCTCTCTCTCTCTCTCTCTTCTCTCTCTCTCATCTCTCATCTCTCTCTCTCTCTCTCTCTCTCTCTCTCTCTCTCTCTCTCTCTCATCTCTCTCTCTCTCTCTCTCTCTCTCTCTCTCTCTCTCTCTCTCTCTCTCTCTCTCTCTCTCTCTCATCTCTCTCTCTCTCTCTCTCTCTCTCTCTCTCTCTCTCTCTCTCTCTCTCTCTCTCTCTCTCTCTCTCTTCTCTCTCTCTTCTCAGGTTTCAATTCCATTTCAATTGCATAAAGGCTTTTATCGGCATGACATTTTGACACGTGTTGCCAAAGCACTGCAGAGACCTGGTGTTCTCTTGTTTCAACTCGATAGGCTTTATTGGCGTCACAATTGACATGTTTTGCCAAAAGCACAATTCCGTTCATGAAAGACAGTGTTTTATAACCAAACCACAAACCGCAACGTCCTTAACCCCTTCTGCCCGGGCACCCATTTTGGTGTCGGCATCATGTTGTGCTTTAGCTATTGAAAAATAGCAGATCTACAAGCTCATATCGCGCCACCGAGTGGCGCGATACGAGCTTGTAGGTCTGCTATTTTTGTAAAAATCGAAGAACGACTGACATTTCTAGAATCTGATCTCAGGTCAGAATGGGTTAGTCAGACCAGTGTGTGTCCAGTGGAAAACCTCGTATGAATCTGATCTCAGGTCAGAATGGATTAGTTAGTCAGACCAGTGTGTGTCCAGTGGAAACCTCGTATGAATCTGATCTCAGGTCAGAATGGGTTAACCCCTGCGACACGTTGTGAGCTCGTTGATCTGCTATTTTCAGCAAAAGCTTTCCCCACAGAGCCCTGAGGGACTCCAGCCAACCGTAGGGTTTAACCCATTCTGACCTGAGATCAGATTCATACGAGGTTTCCACTGGACACACACTGGTCTGATCAACCCATTCTGACCTGAGATCAGATTCATACGAGGTTTCCACTGGACACACACTGGTCTGATGAACCCATTCTGACCTGAGATCAGATTCATACGAGGTTTCCACTGGACACACACTGGTCTGATGAACCCATTCTGACCTGAGATCAGATTCTAAAAATGTCAGTCGTTCTTCGATTTTTCAAAAAATAGCAGACCTACAAGCTCGTATCGCGCCACTCGGTGGCGCGATAGGAGCTTGTAGATCTGCTATTTTTCAATAGCTAAAGCATAACATGATGCTGACACCAAAATGGGTGCCCGGTCAGAATGGGTTAAGTGGTTAAACCCTCTAGTAACCTCTGAGTAACAACTAGTGCCTGCACTATTATGAAATTATGACCGATATCCTATCTCCGATTATTTGCAGGGCCGTCCGTATCTGCCGATACCCTGGCGGCTTGGCCCAAAGCCTGTTTAATAAAGCATTCAATCAATCAATAAATAGCCAATACTCTTTTCTAAGTGTCTGTTTTCACAACTGAATGACTACTGAATGAGATGAGTAGACACACATTAAATGTAGAAAAATTCTTAAGATTTTACATCATATTTTAGTTTGTTGTAGATTAGAGGTATACTAGAAACATTTGATTTACCCTATTGGCCTGAATATAAGACTATGTTGTTGTTTTTTTAATCAATTGAAATATCCTAAACAATGGGGTCGTATTATAATCGGGGACTAGACAATTTGACATTCAATGTTCTTTTTCCACAAATGAGTCTTGAAAAATGGGGGTTGTCTTAAAATCAGAGTCGTCTTATATTCGGCACAATACGGTATATTGAACTCAGTGATGATTGTTTTCAATTTTTAATTTTTATTATTTTTTTGCTGGTGAAAACCGATTACATAATCTGGATTATTTTATTAAACCGATTAAATAATCTGGATTATTTTATTAAACCGATGAAATAATCTGGATTATTTTGCGACCGATCCGATACTGATATGGCATTTTTATTGCCC
The DNA here is from genome assembly GCF_964188405.1 of Protomyctophum parallelum. Lineage (NCBI taxonomy): Eukaryota > Metazoa > Chordata > Actinopteri > Myctophiformes > Myctophidae > Protomyctophum > Protomyctophum parallelum. The sequence continues at coordinate 3,967,479 of NC_139702.1, read as the reverse complement.
ATATGTCCGATTCCGATTATGCTGTATACCGATGATATGGTGCATCCCTATCCCTATATATAGTAACAACTCTACTCCACTCCATATATGGTGCATCCCTATAGTAACAATATGCTGTATACCGATTATATGGTGCATCCCTATCCCTATATATAGTAACAATATGCTGTATACCGATTATATGGTGCATCCCTATAGTAACAATATGCTGTATACCGATTATATGGTGCATCCCTATCCCTATATATAGTAACAACTCTACTCCACTCCATATATGGTGCATCCCTATAGTAACAATATGCTGTATACCGATTATATGGTGCATCCCTATCCCTATATATAGTAACAACTCTACTCCACTCCATATATGGTGCATCCCTATAGTAACAATATGCTGTATACCGATTATATGGTGCATCCCTATCCCTATATATAGTAACAATATGCTGTATACCGATTATATGGTGCATCCCTATAGTAACAATATGCTGTATACCGATTATATGGTGCATCCCTATCCCTATATATAGTAACAATATGCTGTATACCGATTATATGGTGCATCCCTATCCCTATATATAGTAACAATATGCTGTATACCGATTATATGGTGCATCCCTATCCCTATATATAGTAACAACTCTACTCCACTCCAACACACCAAATATATATATGGTGCATCCCTATAGTAATAATAATAATAATTATTATTATTATTATCCCTATAGTAATAATAATAATAATTATTATTATTATTATCCCTATAGTAATAATAATAATAATAATAATAATAATAATAAATTATCCCTATAGTAATAATAATAATAATAATTATTATTATTATTATCCCTATAGTAATAATAATAATAATAATTATTATTATTATTATCCCTATAGTAATAATAATAATAATAATAATAATTATAAATTATCCCTATAGTAATAATAATAATAATAATAATTATTATTATTATCCCTATAGTTACTTATTATTATTATATTATTATCCCTATAGTAACAACTCTACTGTAACGATTATATGGTGCATCCCTATAGTAACAACTCTACTGTAACGATTATATGGTGCATCGCTATAGTAACAACTCTACTGTAACGATTATATGGTGCATCCCTATAGTAACAACTCTACTGTAACGATTATATGGTGCATCGCTATAGTAACAACTCTACTGTAACGATTATATGGTGCATCGCTATAGTAACAACTCTACTGTAACGATTATATGGTGCATCGCTATAGTAACAACTCTACTGTAACGATTATATGGTGCATCCCTATAGTAACAACTCTACTGTAACGATTATATGGTGCATCGCTATAGTAACAACTCTACTGTAACGATTATATGGTGCATCGCTATAGTAACAACTCTACTGTAACGATTATATGGTGCATCCCTATAGTAACAACTCTACTGTAACGATTATATGGTGCATCCCTATAGTAACAACTCTACTGTAACGATTATATGGTGCATCCCTATAGTAACAACTCTACTGTAACGATTATATGGTGCATCGCTATAGTAACAACTCTACTGTAACGATTATATGGTGCATCGCTATAGTAACAACTCTACTGTAACGATTATATGGTGCATCGCTATAGTAACAACTCTACTGTAACGATTATATGGTGCATCGCTATAGTAACAACTCTACTGTAACGATTATATGGTGCATCCCTATAGTAACAACTCTACTGTAACGATTATATGGTGCATCGCTATAGTAACAACTCTACTGTAACGATTATATGGTGCATCGCTATAGTAACAACTCTACTGTAACGATTATATGGTGCATCCCTATAGTAACAACTCTACTGTAACGATTATATGGTGCATCCCTATAGTAACAACTCTACTGTAACGATTATATGGTGCATCCCTATAGTAACAACTCTACTGTAACGATTATATGGTGCATCCCTATAGTAACAACTCTACTGTAACGATTATATGGTGCATCGCTATAGTAACAACTCTACTGTAACGATTATATGGTGCATCGCTATAGTAACAACTCTACTGTAACGATTATATGGTGCATCGCTATAGTAACAACTCTACTGTAACGATTATATGGTGCATCGCTATAGTAACAACTCTACTGTAACGATTATATGGTGCATCCCTATAGTAACAACTCTACTGTAACGATTATATGGTGCATCGCTATAGTAACAACTCTACTGTAACGATTATATGGTGCATCCCTATAGTAACAACTCTACTGTAACGATTATATGGTGCATCGCTATAGTAACAACTCTACTGTAACGATTATATGGTGCATCGCTATAGTAACAACTCTACTGTAACGATTATATGGTGCATCCCTATAGTAACAACTCTACTGTAACGATTATATGGTGCATCCCTATAGTAACAACTCTACTGTAACGATTATATGGTGCATCCCTATAGTAACAACTCTACTGTAACGATTATATGGTGCATCCCTATAGTAACAACTCTACTGTAACGATGATATGGTGCATCGCTATAGTAACAACTCTACTGTAACGATTATATGGTGCATCGCTATAGTAACAACTCTACTGTAACGATTATATGGTGCATCGCTATAGTAACAACTCTACTCCACTCCAACACACCAAATATCTTTCAAATGTTCCCCCCAGAACAAAAAACCTACTTAATAGAACAAAGGGGGCTGCTGTGGCTCATGGAGGTATAGATCGGTGGTCTTGGAATTGGAACGGTTCCTGCATAATTATATATCCCTGCATGGCTCCTCCTTGCTGTGCCTCAAAGTGTCCTTGAGCAAGAAGACACTGAATCCCTAACTGCTCCTGATGAGTAGGTTGGTGCCTGCTCGTACAGAAAGGCTCGACGTTAATGCAGTTCCTTTCACCATTGAACAAGATGGAGTCTAGTAATGGTGTAGCTTCCCTGTGGATCTCCAGCATCACGTTGCTATTGATGTCAGTCTTCAAAGAGATACAGAAACACACAGGCGGGTCCCTTTGAGGTGCTGGCCAACGGTAATAACACACTGAAAACAAGGAAAAAGTCCACATACACGTTTACTTAACCCATTTAGGCCTGAAAAAAAGTGTCTTCTAAATCCTGACAGTTTTCTGAAATACCTGTTTCTATAGGCCTATATCACTCAATACTTCATGTCAAAGACCCCAGAAACTATCTGTAATTGGCCTCCGAGACCCCCATCTGAAAATATGTTGTTCCAGGGACCCTCCAGAAGCAAAGATTTGAGTTAAAAACGTTCATTCTGAAAAAATGTATTCCAAATTTGAGGCACATTTTTACGATTTTTCAAAAATAGCAGACCTACACGCTCGTAGCGCGCCACTCGGTGGCGCGCTACGAGCTTGTAGATCTGCTATTTTTAAATAGCTAAAGCACGACATGATGCTGACACCAAAATGGGTTCCCGTTCAGAATGGGTTAAGGACATAGAACAATAAGGACATATGCCATTGTTCATTAAATTAGAGAAGCACTCAGTCAAGCTAAAAACTAAATTTTGTAAATAGACCTAATTATTATTATTAGTGTGGTTGCCCAAAGGGAAACCAGACTATAGTTATTGTCACACTTTCTTATTTTCCTTTTCCCGGAGTAACCCTACCTAACGTCTGCTGTGATTGGCCGAGCTTTGCATAACGTTTGAAGTCGCTAATTGACTGTTGTTGGTTATGTAACCAATCTATGTTTTACAATCGTTTATAAAGACATGAATTCACTTGCAGGGGGCGGGGCAGAAGACCACACTATTCAAGCGTTGAGAAATGTTCAAATTAGGGAGGGGCCTATGTAAGAGACAGCGGCAACCACACTTTTCTAGTTAACCCATTCTGACCTGAGATCAGATTCATACGAGGTTTCCACTGGACACACACTGGTCTGATTAACCCATTCTGACCTGAGATCAGATTCTAAAAATGTCAGTCGTTCTTCGATTTTTCAAAAATAGCAGACCTACAAGCTCGTATCGCGCCACTCGGTGGCGCGATATGAGCTTGTAGATCTGCTATTTTTCAATAGCTAAAGCATAACATGATGCCGACACCAAAATGGGTGCCCGTTCAGAATGGGTTAAGATATTGAACTTTCACACGGGAGACCAGAGTTTGAATCCCGGGCGTTACATAAACACTATTTATACAGGGGAAAATCCCTTAACATGTACATTTTGTGGCAAAGGCTTTATTCGAAAGGGTAATCTAAAAACACACATGAGAGGACCCATGAAGGAGAAATGCCGCATATTATATTTGCACAGTTTGTGGGATGCAGTCAAACGTTTGGTCTAAAATGACACATGAGGACTCATACAAGGGAAAAGCCCTTTGTGTCTGACATTGGCAGTGGCTTTAGTCAAAAGGGTAAACTAAAAACACACAGCTCATACAGGGGAAAGCCCTTTACTTGCACAGTCTGTGGCAAAGGCTGCAGTGCCATGAATCATTTATGAACAACACATGAGGACATAACCTGACTTTGCCAGATGGGGGCGGTATTAGGTAACCATGTTCCCCAACACCACAACCATCTGGGACCTCTCAGGGAGTTCAGCTAACACCGAACCGCTCCTGGTTCGAGCCAATCAGCGTGAGCTAAGGGCGGGATATGTGCGAAACCGGATGTGAAGCTATATAGACACGTCAATATGATTGGTTGTGTTTGCACGCCCTCACGGTGATAGACAGACGGTCCCATCCAATCATCTACCAAGTATCTTGAAAAAAAGGAACAGCCCCGTCATCGAATTTGCTTCCGCGATCCCAGATCCCAATAAGCTGTGAAACAAATTTGTGTAGCAAGCTTCTTGGATCTGGCAGCGTCAGGTTAATGAGGACAGGCCATGAGGCCATGAGGACAAACCATTATTTCCAGCAAAGGGTTTGGTCAAAATACACATTACTATACATACAGTACGCATTCATTCAGGAGATAAGTTTGAGTTGGTAAAGAAGAAATTTGAGTTGACACACATAATACATTCTAATATGCAGAATGACAATTACAAGCCATAGACGTAGAATAATCACATGTACTCTATGTTCGGACACAAACTTGATTAAACTTCATTTATTTCCACAGTCAGGGTATTTGAATGCATACAGACAACTTTCAAATGGTTGTGTCGTATGTTTTGTTTTTCAACCTCTATTAGAACAATATGAACATAGTGTCTGAGAATTAAAAAGCCACATTCATTATTGACAATAATATTCATAAAATGTGGTTCAATACAGTGTGTGTAACTCGTCGTCTGTGTGTTGTTTGGACAACAGATTATAATGGCTCATATATATATTTAAACCCATCTGGACTCTCAAAACCATGCGAGTAATCAATGCACAGAAAACAATTATGAACTTAAATAAGTCTTTACTAGCAGATGATATCTTATCAGCATACCCCAAAACTGGAGTTCCTACAAGTACTTCTTGGAATCGTTTGTTTGGTATATCCATATTTTATTCCAACTTGTTGTCACGTTATCAGTCTGCTGTATACTTTTATTATGTAGTCTTGTCCTAGTGTTTCCTGTTTTCCCTAGTTACTGTTCTGCCTGTCTTGTCTCACCTCCCTGTGATTACTAGTTTTCTCCACCTGTGTCCTGTTAGTCTCCCAGCCAATCCCAGTGTTGATTGTTGTTCTGTTGCACCTGTGTCTAGTCTTTATAAACCTCCCTGTGTTCAGTGTTCCCTTGTCAGATTATAAATCATTGTTACTGTGTTTGTCCTGCTACACTTTACTGTGAGTTTATGTTAATAAATATATTGGACTGCATCAGTTTGCCTGCTTGGTTCTGCTTCTGGGTCCTCACCTGACACACCGTGACACTTGTAGCGACTGGAAAGACTGAAAACAAACGGGACCATAACTATTTGGAACAGGAGACCAAAACAAAGTGACGCTGAGGTTTCTATCAACTGGCCTAACAACGCCTACACCAAATCACACAGGCTTTCCTCAGAGGTGGAAAGTCTGGGGATGCGAGGTTAGATATTAGTAGACTAGGGAGTTAGGGACAATGGGAACAGGTGAGGCAGGTGAGCAGCACAGGTGAAAAGAGTGACAATCAAGTTACTGGAGAAATGGGGGTTGCAAAGCCTTAGGCAGAGGCACAGTGACAAAACCCTCTGTTCTTCAGTCAATCAGAATTCTGACCTGAGATCAGATTCTAAAAAAATGTCAGTCGTTCTTCGATTTTTCAAAAATAGCAGACCTACAAGCTCGTATCGCGCCACTCGGTGGCGCGATATGAGCTTGTAGATCTGCTATTTTTCAATAGCTAAAGCATAACATGATGCTAACCTCAAAATGGGTGCCCGGGCAGAATGGGTTAAAAAATGCAATATCGTTATTGAACTGATATCAAAAGAATTACTTGGTTTTAGCCAGTCAGTCTGTCTTTTGTTTCCCTAGCTGCTTCTTTTGTTATTTTGGCCCTTGGTAGTAGCTTATTTTGAGGCACTAGCCCCTACAGGTTTAATGTTTGTTTTTTCTCCATGTCGATTTATAAACACGGACCACTTTTACCGACGGACCGCATGTTGTTGTGAATGTGTGTGTAGCAGCTAACGATAGCCACACCACAGAGTCCATCGACAACAACGGGAGGTAAGAATAAATCTATCGCGATTCGCGACTAGCGACTGGACAGCGGAGGGCCGTCTAACACAGGATATTTTTTTTCATAATTAGACGGGATGATTTAGATTGCGAGTTATTAACGTTTTAAGATTCTCGTTGTCGTCGGCTAAACAGGGGAGGGACATATTCGATGACGTCTCACTGTTGCGCAACATCGAGGATTGCACAACAGGCGCTTCCAGGCTGTGGAGCTGTGTCATCCGTTTTCATATCAATAAACTTCGTCTTTTGGATAAAGTTTCGTCTTGGGACATAGAAAGAACGAATAACTTCGTCCTGGGCGATGGGGGTGTTAACAATGAACAGAGTTTAATGTTTGTTTTGTCCATGTTTGTTTGTTTTGTCCTCGATGTTGTAAGATGGTAAGAGCGCCCCTCACTTCACATGGGTGTTCAACAGCCTGGTACATATTTTGACAGTTACAAACTCCTATTCCTAGACCCAAAAGGGTTTAATAACATATAGTTACCCCCAACACTGGTTCTTACCCTACGTCAAGTATATGGGAGCAAAAAGTAATCGGATTTGATTTCGATGGACAACCATAGGCATAGTAAGTATAGTGTAAAATAGAGAACTGACACGCCTATACAGAATGTGAGGTTTGCCCTTGTACTGTACCAAGGCATACTGTGTGTATGTACTTGTGCTGTACTGTACGTCTGTGTGTATGTGCGTGCGTCATGCGTGCATGTGATTTACCCTTTCTCAGACAATTTCATAAGTGGTTTCCATTTTAAATGAGCTCATTTAATAGGCTGCTCCCTTCACAAGTCTTGCAGGATACTTGAGCTCTGGACTTATTTAAATGTGGAGATATAAGGCTTACTTTCACTGGCGTGACAGCAGTGCAGCCGTTCCAATCAAACAAAACACACGCACGCACACACACACACACACACACACACACACACACACACACACACACACACACACACACACACACACACACACACACACACACACACACACACACACACACACACTTTCTCTTTCTCTCATTATTCTAATTCCAATCGTACTTAAAGAAGATACATAGCAGCGTGGAGTAATGAGCCCTATTTCTCATCAATTATTAACCTGCTATCATGCAGCATTTGACATGCATTGTCGTGTGTGTGTGTGTGTGTGTGTGTGTGTGTGTGTGTGTGTGTGTGTGTGTGTGTGTGTGTCCGTGCGTGCGTGCGTGTGTGTGTGTGTGTGTGCGTGCATGTGTGCCCGATGTGAAGAGTTCTCCAGGGTCTGTGCTAGGGACAGTCTCTCCTCCATGCTAAACGTGCCTGCAGGCAGCAGAAGGAAATCTCTGTGAATCATTGAATGTGTGTGTGTGTGTGTATGTTTAGTGCTTTTGTTTGCACCTGCACACGCTTCTGTGTGTGTGTGTGTGTGTGTGTGTGCGTGTGTATGCCTGTGTGTGCGTGCACGTGTCTTCTTGCATATGTCCTTCTGTGTGTGTGTGTGTGTGTGTGTGTGTGTGTGTGTGTGTGTGTGTGTGTGTGTGTGTGTGTGTGTGTGTGTGTGTGTGTGCATGTGAAGGACAGCTGTGTTTTGTGCTGCAGAGACAGGCCTCAGGCACTCGGGCCGTCCTGGCTGTCCTAAAGCTCCTCCTCTCTTCCAGAGGACACCAATACATTCCCTCTGTCTTCCCCTAAGGAGCTGGTCACAGTAGGATTCCTCCACACTGCTTTGCACAGAAAACTGGGAGACATTGGTGGACTTATGCAGTGAGTGTCATGGTCATCAACAAAGACACATGGGAGTACAAGAGTCAAGGTGGTCAGAAGTAGCCTGACACCTCATTTAGTTTCACTTGAACATATTTTCAATGGGCGTGCCCAAGGCCTGGTTAGGTCTGTTTGCGCTGCTAAAGGGATGGTTTAACAGTTTTAATGAAGAGCTTAATGATTCAATGTTTATATTTGGGCTAAAGCACAAAGCATCACAAAATAGACCACGGCTAAATATGTTGGTCGCGCAGGTAAAAAAAAGAAAAGGAAAGTACAGTATCTGGCTTTCAAGGAGGAACAATCAAGAGTCACTGGTTTTGTCTCTTTAAAGGGAGAGAAAAAATATACATGAATGTGATTTGTGATTTTCAAATGATGTGTGTGTGTGTGTGTGTGTGTGTGTGTGTGTGTGTGTGTGTGTGTGTGTGTGTGTGTGTGTGTGTGTGTGTGTGTGTGTGTGTGTGTGTGTGTGTGTGTGTGTGTGCGCAAGTGCGTGTGCGCGTGCAAATGCGTGTGCAAGTGCGTGTGTATGTGCGTGTGCGTGTGGCACCTTTCTAATTGCTCCTCTAATAAATAACATCCTGGCAATTTGGCGAATGATGGGCATGAGAGTCACGTTTGGTGACGGATGGTGTAGCAGTGCAGAGAACATGTTCCATCTCATTCAGGTTCAGGAGTAGATACCACCCACTATTATTAGTCGTACAATGAATAGTAAAAGTGGCAGCTAGATCTATAAGCTAACGGTGCATGGGAGGCTGTGTACTAGCTTGGATCTGCTGGGCTGCACAGTAACCCTCATTTGAACAGACGCATTTCAACGTCACGCAGAAGAAAGTTCAACACGTGCCCGCTATGCCTGTCAGACTGTTGATGATACTGACATGACGGGATGGCTGCTTGAACGTTTGCCTCTCACTGAAAATGAATTAGTAGACGCTTCCAACGTAAACATTATTATTATTATTATTATTAATAACAAGCTTATTACCCGTTATCAATAAGCTTTGGGCTTATCAAGCCTGTTATCGAGCATAGCGGCCCATGGCGTCATGTTTAAACAATCAAGACAAGAGGCGATCAATAAATAAATCTAATCATCCATGCTGGTACAACCATGTCGGCCTAAAAGTGTATTGATACCTGCCAACCAGCGCTGTCCTATAGTAAACATAATTATGCTTTTAAAGTGGTTTATTTAATATTATTTTATTGGTAAAAAGGTAAATTGCCTTCCGTCCATTAGAACAGTTCTGTATTTGAAGGCCCTATAGTAAAATATACTGGTTTTGTTCAGAATTCAATGTCTCCCGTCTTTCCACAAATGAATAGAAAAATGCTCGATTTAGTGGGCTTGATAAGAACCCGGCTCTGATCGATAAGGTGCTCGTTATCGATCAAAATGAACGACTCCATCCCTAATTAACATACAAGCCAGGAAAAAGCGAATTACATCCGATTACCGTAAGAAAATGGTTGATCCGGAATTCTCCTTTAATGGGTTGATGGAGGGTTCCTCGTAGGAGGCCTGTTGGCATTCTGCTTAATAAGGTCAAGCTCACACCATGAAGCCTGCATCTTAAGTACAGAACCACTCCCTGATAGTCTGATACTGGTCTCAGTACCCTTAGAAAGAGTACCGTCATCAGTTGTTCAAACTCGCTTTGTATCTTGACTCAATAACTTGATGAATCAATTAAGCCTCTCAACTGCTTCTACCATACGTATCCCTACTAACGCACGCACATCTTATGTTTGATTACATCTTCAACTTACTTTATTTAATTTTACTTTTAGGTGAGGACATAACATAAATAAGCCCAGTATGGTTTTCTTTTCTTATAGTTTTTTCTTCTACTGTTTATTGAGTATTCATGAACCTACATACAGTACATAAATACCCCTCATTTCCCACCCATCCTCCTTCTCTCCCTTCCCCAGAGAGACAACATAAAAAAGAAAATAATAGCAATAGTAAGATGCCGGAATGTTAGAACAGGTCAGCTCCATTTACTGTATGGAGATCTAATGTTAGAACAGGTCAGCTCCATTTACTGTATGGAGATCTAATGTTAGAACAGGTCAGCTCCATTTACTGTATGGAGATCTAAGGGTGGCAGCGGGGGCAGTGACTTGAGTGTACAGGGTTTGATGAGGGCCCAGGACAAATAATGTTCAACACCGTAGGATAAATTGTTAGAACAGACATTAAATCACTGAGGATTTTGAGGGACAAAAAACGCACGATTCCAGACGTCGGTCGCAATAACCAGTAAGACACACACACACACACACACACACACACACACACACACACACACACACACACACACACACACACACAATCACACCCACAATTTACAATTTAGGCATTTAGCAGACGCTCTTAATCCAGAGCGACTTACATTAAGCAAGAACACAAAAGCATGGGAATACATCACATAAAAACATTTATCATGAAACATGCGTAAGCTAAGAAAGTAACAGTGGAATATCTATATAATGAACCTATACATATAAACTATACATCTATACTACTATGCTATACACATGTACTATGACGTGCTATGACTACATACAATGCAATTATAGTGCTGTCTACATAACATGCTATAAGTCTGTATCAAATGCTATCTAAGTCTACAGAAATGCTATCTAAGGGGGTGGGGTAAGTGCTATGGGCCATGATGGAGTCTGAAAAGTACACACACACACACACACACACACACACACACACACACACACACACACACACACACACACACACACACACACACACACACACAACACACACACACACACACACACACACACACACACACACACACACACACACACACACCTGATCAGTAACCTGCAAAGCAAATTGATCCCATTCTCTAATAAACAGCTGCCACTGTCAATAAAATCACCGACAGCTAATAAAACAAAAGGGTTGGACTGAGGCGATGATGAAAAGGGCTTGTGATTCTTGTGCACAGATAAGGTAGTCTATTATCTGTTGCAGTCAGGGATATGTGTCTAAAGGTTTGTCATGGCCATTTATCAAAAACAGATTGGGGAACAGATGCTTTCTGGTAACTCAGTCCATTGTGATGGACAATGCCGGTCCCACCGTGAAGCGCTGTGAGCCCAGCGGCGTGGCAGTGGCTCAAGGGCAGAGTGATGGCTCTGAGTTCCATCCTGGGCTCCCCCAAAGTGGCATCGACCAGTCCTTGGTCAGACGACTACAGCTAGTCCAAAACGCTGCCGGCCGCACGCCTCCTCACAGGCACAGAAAAGCGCGACCGTATATCCCCTGTCTTGGCCTCACTCCACTGGCTACCATAGACTGTAAAAAAATATGGACAAAGCGTTCCCCGGGTCTAACATGGACGTAAAATGAAGCCTCTTATTCCTGCACTGTAAGTCGCCATATTTCTAGATCCGTTTGGGCCCAGCTGGCCATTGGCTGGCTCCGTTTGGGCCCAGCTGGCCATTGGCTGGCCCAGACAACGAGGCGGGACTTCCCCCCTTCTTCTCCGTTGGTTTTTATTTTGACTCGAGTGGGTGGGGACTCCCGATCATAGACTGTAACGGTAGCCACGCCCCTCAGAACATACGCGACTTTATGGTCATTTATTTTATAAATGGGACCATTAGAAATGAGACTTTAAACTAGTGACTGGAAGCATAAAGTATTCATGACCATGTTTATTAAGGTAATACAGTCTAGGTGAAGTTGGGCCCAAATACATGGACCTCTATGGGGCTATGGGGTTTTTTGGGTCCAGTGACAGCGCCACAACAGGCCATTATATGAACTTTCAGGAGTTTCAGGCTTCACAAAATATCTGTCTGACTGCCCCTCTGCTGGCTACCTGTCAAATTTAGAATTGATTTTAAAATCTTGATAATTGCTTTTAAATCCCTCAATGGACTGGCCCCGCCCCCTCTTATTTGGCAGAACTTCTCCAACACCATAAGCCGATCAGAGCCCTGAGGTCAGCGCACCTCTCACTTTTGACCCCCAAAACAGCCCTACTAAAAACCAGGGGAGACCATGCTTTTACTGTGGCTGCCTTCCTCTCCACATCAGATCTGCCCAGTCCATTGAGACTTTTAAGTCTCTGCTCAAAACCCATTTTTTCGACCTAGCTTTTAATCACAACCCAGTTTAATCTCCAACCTTTTATTTTGAGCACCTCTTACCTTAGTGCCTATTATATTCATATGTACCCACTTGACACTGATGTATTGTTTTTATATATTGTTTTTAATTTTATTGTATTGCTGTTACTATATGTTTTTTTTATTTTGTCTTGACTTGTACAGCACTTTGGTCGATGACAGTCGTTTTTAAATGTGCTTTATAAATAATAAAGTTTGATTTAATTTGATTTGAAAGTTAGTGTCGAAGTGTCCTTGAGCATGACGCTGAACCCTAATTGCTCTCGATGGGCTATTTTCACTGCTTTTGCGTGTAGGGTATTGATTTACAAATGAATGAACAAGGCTTTTGCCCGACAGCAACAATATTGTGTTTCTTACAAATCATTCGAAAAATAGAATGCCATGCAACTCAACAATAACATTTAAAGGAATACCAAGCCGACAACATAACATACCATCCATATGTCCAAAACTGTTACTTTTCAGGATGCAAAAGTAGCAGATCTACTAGCTCAAAATGCGTTGATTCTCGAGCTTGTACATTTGCTACTTTTTATGCTTACAGTATGACTGTGACGGTTCCCTGTATATAGTATGGTACAGGATATGCTATTATATTGAAGTATGGTATCTTATATTAGGTGGTCTGGTGTAGCTTTATATATCTTATTATTCATTTTGGTTAGTAGTTTATGGTTTCTTTACTTTGCTGTCCTAATTCCCTTTCTCCTTGTGTTTCAGAGAATTGGGGAGCAGAGCTAAGGATGATGATGATGATAATAGTAGAAACATATAGAACATTAATATGATGTTTTGTTTTCTCGTTTTGTGTTTTGTTTTTGTTTTGTTGTTTTTTTGTTCTTTTCTGTCTTGTTCCTGTTAACTGTATTGTCCTGTCTGTCTTTGTTTTGTTTTATGTTATGTTTGTTTGTTTTTGTTGTTTTTTTCTCCCTTCTGTTTGCTTTGTTGTACTATTTTACTTATGAAAGCCATTTTTTTAGAAGGGTAGGCACTATAAGCTTTGGCTTCAGCCTACACCTTTTTGGTTTGTTTCTTTTGCAAAAAAATGTATTGCTTTGATTGATTTGTTATAATGACCAAAAGAATATGAATTAATTAATAATAATGATGATCAATCAGCCAAGGGTCTGCACCTGGGCCCGGTGGGCCCGGCGCCGACGCCCAATATAAGCCTGCCTCCCCAGTCCTTTCCTGAGTTGTTGTTCTCAGTTCTCCTTTTGCTCCTCTCCCACCTTTTTCAGCATTTGGGTTAATACATACAACATGCACACACATACATCTCACTCATGCAAACATGCACTACTGATTACTGATTTCCACACCTCATCTGTTTGCTCTTGATTTGATTTGGTCTGATTTAATTCCTTATTTTGATTACTTAACCCATTCTGAACGGGAACCCGTTTTGGTGTTAGCATCATGTTATGCTATGTTAACGACTGACATTTTTAGAATCTGATCTCAGGTCAGAATGGGTTAATCAGACCAGTGTGTGTCCAGTGGAAACCTCGTATGAATCTGATCTCAGGTCAGAATGGGTTCATCAATTTATATTTCATTTGAGTACTGTGTTTTGTTGTGTATCTGGCACCCCTAGGCCAGGTATAGTAACAGTGACACTGTAGTATGATCAAGTATTGGGCGTTCATTTGCGAGAGAGAAAAAAAAAAACACAAATAGTTAAAATATGGAGATAAGAGCTTTCTACCCGACGATATCAGTCGATGTGTGACATGGCAGATCCTGCCTGCTATACGCTTTAGTCTGATGCTGGGATCAAACCAGGTTATGCGTATAACCAGAGGCAAGTGGATCTGGATGCATAATCTCCGGCCTTATAAGGATCAGGACCCATTTGGAAGTGTTTATTCTAAAGCTCAAACCACACCAATGGGTCGCCATGCCACTCCTTGCAACCAAACGGTTGTGAGGTGTTGTGTGGTTTGGGCCATTTAATCCTGCAAAGTAACAGTAGTAGTTTTTTAGTAATAATTTTGACATATTATGAGGTTTCCACCTGACAGAGACGATGCATAGCCTATAATATAGGCTATATTATATATATTATATATTATATTATATTATATTATACGGTTTCACCCAAATGCGCTCAATGCTGCTAGGAGACCAGTGAAAACCCCAGGGCTCATCCAGTCGGCTGGTGTTTGGTTAATATCGTGTTGTAGGCTAGTTTGCATAATATTATCTTCATCATCAAGCAGTGTAGCGTAACATTAGCTTACAACAGAAAGTGTCTTGGAGCAAGAGAAACCCACAAGGATTATTTTATTTCTCCACACACCACATACAGTAATTACTCCTGCTAAATAAAGTCTGCAGTGTTCATTTTTCTGTTTGTAAAAAGGAAGTTGAGGTTGCACAGCTCGTAGTTATTTTTATTTTTTTAATTAGATTACCTACTTTTCAGCAACAAAAAGCCTTCTTCAGGTTACCGGTATGTGAATGTATCTGTTTGTAACAATATCAGAGTTAAAAATTAATATATTAGGGATGTCAACGTGTAACCGGATATCCAGGCTGCATGTAATGGACCCCGGAATGACATGGATGAAAGGCTTTTATTTTGAAAGGCTATGTGGGAAAACAGGAAGCTTGCTCACTCACCAGGGTCATACTGTCTGATAAAGAAAGCCCAGCATGCATCAGTCAGGGAGAAATGTTTGTTCCTCAATTGTGCTCCAAACCATGAGCATTGAAAGCCAAGCCTAACCTCACCAACACAACAGGATGAAATGGAGGTGCCGTGTCATTAGTCAGAAGGTTCATTGTTCCGAAATGACTATCCCTATCTCTAACCCTAACCTAAACCTAACCGCAAGCACGGGAGCAAACCTAGACCTAACCGCAAGCACGGGAGCAGTGCATGTTCGGACTAATGGGACTTCGGATCTATGGGCAGTTTCCGAAATGGAACACCAAAACAGATCAAGTGAGTGCAGACCAATGAAATACCAAATGAAATGGAAATGGAACTGCCGGATTTTAATTATTGATTAATTGGTTTTAGTGACTTTCCTGGAGTATGACATGGTTGCGTGACATCATGATATTGGGACACCCTGGAACAAGTTAGCACCTAGCTGGAGAGGGAACAAGGTGAATGTTATTTCACCTAGCTGGAGAGGGAACAAGGTGAATGTTATTTCACCTAGCTGGAGAGGGAACAAGGTGAATGTTATTTTAGCACCTAGCTGGAGAGGGAACAAGGTGAATGTTATTTTAGCACCTAGCTGGAGAGGGAACAAGGTGAATGTTATTTTAGCACCTAGCTGGAGAGGGAACAAGGTGAATGTTATTTCACCTATAGCTGGAGAGGGAACAAGGTGAATGTTATTTCACCTAGCTGAAGAGGGAACAATGTGAATGTTATTTCACCTAGCTGGAGAGGGAACAAGGTGAATGTTATTTTAGCACCTAGCTGGAGAGGGAACAAGGTGAATGTTATTTTAGCACCTAGCTGGAGAGGGAACAAGGTGAATGTTATTTTAGCACCTAGCTGGAGAGGGAACAAGGTGAATGTTATTTTAGCACCTAGCTGGAGATGGAACAAGGTGAATGTCATTTTCACCTAGCTGGAGAGGGAACAAGGTGAATGTTATTTTAGCACCTAGCTGGAGAGGGAACAAGGTGAATGTTATTTTAGCACCTAGCTGGAGAGGGAACAAGGTGAATGTCATTTTTATGGTTATTGGTTTGTGTCATGTTGTTGGGGGATCTTGTTTCATTGGTTTGTTTATATGGTATTATGGTTTGATATGAACCTTTTTATTGGTTATTTGTAAACTTAATTGTTTATATGAATGCCTCACATTATTGGATATGTCTGTCTGTATTGATTATATGTTTGTGTCTTGTTTTTAGTTTTCACGTTGATCTATTAAAGAATCTTCACATCATCAGTTGGCCTTCAACCTCTTTATCCAGCCGGGTTCGCTACACTGCATGAACAGTGCTCAGGTGCCCCCTCAATGTCCCAAAGTTCTCTGTTGTACTTCAATGGCTAGTTGGCTACAACGGTAGCTTTGCGGTAAAGGCGAGTGACAGCGAGACGAGATTAACACAACCATGTCGACCGTACCAATGCAGAGACTTACTCGTTGTTGACTTAATTATTAAAATTAGCTAATAGATGCGATACATTAATCCTGTCGCACGCCCATATAAGGGCATACTGATGACATCAAGGTTCTCCAATATATGGACATGGGCATATAAGGGCATATTGGTCAGATAAACAGTGTAAAGTAGGTGTTAAGAGTAACAACAATTCAGTATATTTGGTACATTTTGGACATGTCCTACATATTGACATGGTTGTCAGCCATTGTCCGACGTAGTAGCATCAGTCATGTAGAGGAGGGGACTCAGTACCCGTCGTGGTACTGTAAGTGGGTCGAAGTCAGATAGACGCAGTTTTCAATACCCTGAAGAAGGCAGTTGTAGAATCTCTCTCTCTCTCTCTCTCTCTCTCTCTCTCTCTCTCTCTCCTCAATTAAACTTTGGCCCTGTGTGTGTGTGTGTGTGTGTGTGTGTGTGTGTGTGTGTGTGTGTGTGTGTGTGTGTGTGTGTAATCATACTGTAGCTGCACACATGGGTCCATGGGTCCTACCTCTGAATATTTTATTTATGCATATTTATGTGAAGTATAATGTATGCACACTAATAAGTGTAATAAGCCTCTCCGACCCTATATGTTTGTATATTCAGCCTTAATGCTGTGTGTGTTGATGTATGTGTTTAAATATTATACAAGGTGCATGGGTGGTGCATGCATGTCTGATTGCCCGGGGGGGGGGAGTAGTTCCTGCAGAGCCTACCATGATTATTATGTTATTAGCTATTTGAAACAGTATAGCCTATATGGCAGTGCGGTAATAATAATAATAATAAGAATCCCTGGGCGTCCATTGTGGTCCATTGTACTCCATTCATCATCGTCATGACAATGGCAACTACAAAATACGGGGAAGCAGCTTTTTGCTTCTAGGGCCGTCGGCATGGAACAAGCTCCCTCTGTACCTTCGTCAGGCAGCCTCTGTAGACATTTTTAAAGCTCAGCTCAAGACCCACTTCTACAACATTGCTTTTAAGTGATCTTTTAGTTTTTGTTATTCACGTCCTCACTGTATTGCATTACTGCTTGTTTTTTAATGTCGTTGCCTTATTTTATCTCTTCTTATCTTTGTACCACTGCCTTCTCCTGATTTGACACTGCGTTATTGTCCTATTGTTTTAACTGCATGCCTGTTTTAATGCCGTTTTGTTTTGCTTTTGTTTTTATTATTATTTTCTGCTCTGTAAAGCACTTTGAGCTACATTTATGTATGAAAGGTGCTATATAAATAAAGTTGATGATTATTATTATTATTATTATTATTACTACTACATTGCGTATCAACAACAACTAAAAGCAATAATACGTGTATTCACAGAAAGAGGGGAGTTGGTCTTGTGGAGGCGGAATCTGGATCAGTGTGTGGTTTGGTGGGCCTGGATCTTTGAGAATTCCCTATGGGCTTTGCTGACTCAACGGCCGTGAAACCTTAAGGTGTCTTAACCCGGGGTGAAGACACCAGCCACATTTCTTCTTAAAAACCAAACGAACAGAAATGGCCAATCTACAAGCTTCATTGCTGGTTGTATATTGGGGGGGCGCATACGTTGGTCCGACGTACTAACAATCCGACATGCAACAGTCCGACACATGCATGGCCGGATAAAACTCACCCGTGGCTCCCGACATGCGTGGTTGTACAGTAGCCTACAGTACATCAGACCAAACATATGCAGTATCGGCTATTTCCACTACTTGTAGTATAACAACTTTATACTTTTATACCGCATTGCGTGTTCGAGTCCCGTTCATGACGAACTTTGCTGCACGTCTCTCTCCCCTCTCTCCCTCTTTCCTGTCAGTCTTCAATAAAACGTACTGTAGGTCTTAAGTGGACGCCGAGGTACTTGAGCCACTCCACAGCGATAGGCATTGATGTGGGTGTGTCCTCTGTCCAGCCTGTAGTCCACCATTAGCTCCATGGTCTTTCTGTCCAGCCTGTAGTCCACCATTAGCTCCATGCTCTTTCTGTCCAGCCTGTAGTCCACCATTAGCTCCATGGTCTTTCTGTCCAGCCTGTAGTCCACCATTAGCTCCATGGTCTTTCTTGTCCATGTTGAGAGGCACGTTGTTCTAAATGGCCCCACTACCTCATCATAGTTATTGTCACATCCACGCAGTAGACGATTTATCAGCCCTTATCAAGACCATGCAATGGAGCCAGTGTGGACATGTCCTACATATTGACATGGTTGTCAGCCATTGTCCGACGTAGTAGCATCAGTCATGTAGAGGAGGGGACTCAGTACCGGTCGTGGTACTGTAAGTGGGTCGAAGTCAGATAGACGCAGTTTTCAATACCCTGAAGAAGGCAGTTGTAGAATCTCTCTCTCTCTCTCTCTCTCTCTCTCTCTCTCTCTCTCTCTCTCTCTCTCTCTCTCTCTCTCTCTCTCTCTCTCTCTCTCTCTCTCTCTCTCTCTCTCTCTCCTCAAATAAACTTTGGCCTTTGGCTATGTGTGTGTGTGTGTGTGTGTTTTAGCATGTCAGATAGCAACAACTATCAAGCAACTCTTACAACTATCAAGCGACTCTTGTATCATGCACTGAAGTCAGATAGGAACACACACACACACACACACACACACACACACACACACACACACACACACACACACACACACACACACACACACACACACACACACACACACACACACACACACACCATCTCTCTTGCTGTCAATTGCAGCACTGCTGCCATGGCCTTGTACAAACACACCATGTTGTTTACAGCCCGCAGCTCACACAAGGCTTCTGAAAAGCTCTTATTGAGATTACAACGCTTTTCTCCACACACACACACACACGCACACACACACACACGCACACACACACGCACACACACACACAGCTGCTGTTTCAGTCCCCGCAGGAGTGCTCGGCAACATAACAGTTTTAACTATACGCAAACATTCTGTATATAGGCCTACCGTACGTTTAACCATGCACTTCAACCTGGTCTCTTTTGACATGTAGGCTACAGTACTGTACTAGCCTATAGGATGAATGACATGTAGGCTGCAGTACTGTACTAGCCTATAGGATGAATGACATGTAGGCTACAGTACTGTACTAGCCTATAGGATGAATGACATGTAGGCTACAGTACTGTACTAACCTATAGGATGAATGACATGTAGGCTACAGTACTGTACTAGCCTATAGGATGAATGACATGTAGGCTACAGTACTGTACTAGCCTATAGGATGAATGACATGTAGGCTACAGTACTGTACTAGCCTATAGGATGAATGACATGTAGGCTACAGTACTGTACTAGCCTATAGGATGAATGACATGTAGGCTACAGTACTGTACTAGCCTATAGGATGAATGACATGTAGGCTACAGTACTGTACTGTACTAGCCTATAGGATGAATGACATGTAGGCTACAGTACTGTACTAGCCTATAGGATGAATGACATGTAGGCTACAGTACTGTACTAGCCTATATGATGAATGACATGTAGGCTACCGTACTGTACTAGCCTATAGGATGAATGACATGTAGGCTACAGTACTGTACTAGCCTATAGGATGAATGACATGTAGGCTGCAGTACTGTACTAGCCTATAGGATGAATGACATGTAGGCTACAGTACTGTACTAGCCTATAGGATGAATGACATGTAGGCTACAGTACTGTACTAGCCTATAGGATGAAAGAAAAAGTCAAAACCCCATTCTTTCAATATTGGGGCACCTTCCTTGATTTGTACAAGGGAAATATTCAGGAATGAGGTGAGCTATTTGCATACAAAAGAAATATTGGACGTAATGAACCATGTAATATTGTCTAGAATTTAAAACGTTTTTGGTGATGTCAATTATGTTTGTTTGCTTGTTTTTCTTTTTTTTTGTCTGTAAAAAAAAGGAAGAAAAAAAAGAGAAAAGAAACGAAAAACCCAACATTTATACCATTTGAGTATAAGTGTAAGTGACATATACGACAAAGTATATATAATATATATATATATATATACTGTATACTGTAGGGCTTAATCAAGCATCTACTGAATGAGCTTTGTTGCCCAAGCAGTATTGTATTGTATCTTATCGTATCGTATCGTATCTTATCGTATTTTATCGTATCGTGGGGTGGCGGTGGCTGGATGGTAACCGCAAGGTTGCCAGTTCGAACCCGGGCTCCCCCAGAGTTAGTGGCGAAGTGTCCTTGAGCAAGACACTGAACCCCTAATTGCTCCTGATGTGCTGGTCTTTAGCTCTTTGCTTTCATAGTTCTCTAGGTAGCTTAGGTATACAGCTGACACAATGTATTTTCACTGATTGTCTTCGCCAGGCCGAAGGCGTGGCCGATACTATATGTTTTGCACCCTGTCCATCCATCTGTCCATCCGACCGTGTGTCTGTGAAACTGTGCACACACTCGATCCCTGCAGGGTGCTGAGGAGAACCTCTGGCCCAATGTTTGATGATCCCTGGGTGCCAGAGTAGAACCTCTGGCCCAATGTTTGATGATCCCTGGGTGCCAGAGTAGAACCTCTGGCCCAATGTTTGATGATCCCTGGGTGCCAGAGGAGAACCTCTGGCCCAATGTTTGATGATCTCTGGGTGCCAGAGGAGAACCTCTGGCCCAATGTTTGATGATCCCTGGGTGCCAGAGGAGAACCTCTGGCCCAATGTTTGATGATCCCTGGGTGCCAGAGGAGAACCTCTGGCCCAATGTTTGATGATCCCTGGGTGCCAGAGGAGAACCTCTGGCCCAATGTTTGATGATCCCTGGGTGCCAGAGGAGAACCTCTGGCCCAATGTTTGATGATCCCTGGGTGCCAGAGGAGAACCTCTGGCCCAATGTTTGATGATCCCTGGGTGCCAGAGGAGAACCTCTGGCCCAATGTTTGATGATCCCTGGGTGCCAGAGTAGAACCTCTGGCCCAATGTTTGATGATCCCTGGGTACCAGAGGAGAACCTCTGGCCCAATGTTTGATGATCCCTGGGTGCCAGAGGAGAACCTCTGGCCCAATGTTTGATGATCCCTGCAGGTGCCAGAGTAGAACCTCTGGCCCAATGTTTGATGATCCCTGGGTGCCAGAGGAGAACCTCTGGCCCAATGTTTGATGATCCCTGGGTGCCAGAGGAGAACCTCTGGCCCAATGTTTTCAGACCCAATGTTTTTTATAGAGCAGCAGGAGGCAGATTTTTGCAAAGCACATTATTGTGTTATTACTCCTACAGATGTTAAGATTTTTCATATTCCATCGTGTTTTATTGAGCTCCGAGGAGCACTTTTCCAACCTTCCAACTAATCTGCGTGTGTGTGTGTGTGTGTGTGTGTGTGTGTGTGTGTGTGTGTGTGTGTGTGTGTGTGTGTGTGTGTGTGTGTGTGTGTGTGTGTGTGTGTGTGTGTGTGTGTGTGCGTGCGCGACATGCGTGCGTACGTGTAGGGGCATTGGAATTTTGAGTAAAGTAAAAGTAAAGAAATTGTTATTTTCTTTCTTCCACAGGGCATTGAGGCTGTTGAATAATTATGTTAATGTTTCTACCAAATCTATGGAATAGCTGTTGTTTACTACTGTGTGTGTGTGCGTGTGTGCGTGTGTGCGTGCGTGCGTGCGTGCGTGCGTGTTTATCGGTTACCGTTATACTGTAGCTACAGTATGTACAGTAACAAGGCTTTCTCTGAAATTGAAGAGTGTGTGTGTGTGTGTGTGTGTGTGTGCGCGCATGTGCGTGCATGTGTGCGTGCGTATGTAAGAGAGAGAGAGAGAGAGCATGCATGCGCCACGTCACATGCGTGCATGTTTATGTACGGCATTCCGGTTTCGGGAGCATTGGGAATCGATAGCTTTGGTTTTGTTTGGCATATCGTTCAAACAAAAAACAAGCTAAACACATTACAAGCTGTTGGTTCACAACATAGATGTTTGCACATTGACAAAAACAATGTGTTACAGCACAGCCCCTCTGGACAGCATTAGTGTCATGATGTAATCATTACCTGAGCATATAAGCGTTGCTGCCTGGCTGAAACCTTGGATATCCATGTTCCAACTTTTTTTTTGTAAATCAATTGCCCTATAGTCATACCACAAAAGTAGCAATAATAGCTGATCTACAAGCATACAAATGCGACGTGGTGTGAGCTTTTACATTGGCTATTTTCACTAGGTTATAGGACGGTGTTTAATCAGACCAGTGTGTGTCCAGTGGAAACCTCGTATGAATCTGATCTCAGGTCAGAATGGGTTAATCAGACCAGTGTGTGTCCAGTGGAAACCTCGTATGAATCTGATCTCAGCTCAGAATGGGTTAATCAGACCAGTGTGTGTCCCAGTGGAAACCTCGTATGAATCTGATCTCAGGTCAGAATGGGTTAATCAGACCAGTGTGTGTCCCAGTGGAAACCTCGTATGAATCTGATCTCAGGTCAGAATGGGTTAATCAGACCAGTGTGTGTCCAGTGGAAACCTCGTATGAATCTGATCTCAGGTCAGAATGGGTTAACTTGTAAAGGCAATATAGGCAGAATTGCAGATCTGTTTGTGTACATGCACACCCTCCCCCCCCCCCCTCACCTCTGTGGAAGGTATCAAAATGATTGCTTTCTTTGATGCATTCATTGATTAGAGAGAACACTAACAAGCATATAACGAGTTTGACATTTTTATGGTCTAATCAATTTCTAAAGTTCAAAGGGATCAATTAATTAAGAGCTCTGGCTGAGCTCTGGCTGAGTCTCCAAGTGGTTGATTCTTCATCAAGGTGGTGGTGGTCTCTTCCCTGCACAACCAATAAGGGCCTTTCTCGGCCTGGTGCTGAAACTAAAACAACCAATAAGGGCCTTTCTCGGCCTGGAGCTGAAACTAAAACAACCAATAAGGGCCTTTCTCGGCCTGGAGCTGAAACTAAAACAACCAATAAGGGCCTTTCTCGGCCTGGTGCTGAAACTAAAACAACCAATAAGGGCCTTTCTCGGCCTGGTGCTGAAACTAAAACAACCAATAAGGGCCTTTCTCGGCCTGGTGAAACTAAAACACAATATAAATGGGCCGTCAACAAAAATCATCAATCAATCATACATCTCTATTTTTGGGAGAGCCACTTTTTGGGAGAGCGTCGCAGTCCCTCCCCCTTTCAGAACAACGAGTGGCCCAGGAAATAAATCACAATGCATTTTTTCCATAGGCATTTTTTTTTTTTTTTTTTTTTTTTTTGCAAGATATACGTAGCCCTTGGTTTGATTTGAAATATTTTATTGGATAAAGAAAACTCTTATCGGCCCAGGCCGTAGCGTAACGGTCTGGGCACCGGACTGGTAATCCAGTCGCAGTGTGCCGCGGGTTCGACTCCCGGACCCGACACGGCCTTTACTGCATGTCACCCCCCCATCTCTCTCCCGTTTCCTGTCAGCCTACTGTCTGTCCCTTCAAAAATCAATAAAAGGCGTAAGCCGCAAAAAAATATCTTAAAAAAAAAAAAAAAGAAAACTCTTATCTCCATATTTTACGTTTTTGTGTTTTTTTCATAAATGAATGCCCTACTTGATCATACAAAACATCAAAATGAGCAGATGATCCACAAGCTCAAAACGCTACTTTTGCTATTTTATCATTTGAATAATTTAATCCTGGACATAATTATTATACCACCAGATCTACAAGTGCCAAAAATAGCACATGGGTCCTCGTGCAACTTCGGAATATGGTGCAAGTGGTTAAGCGTGTCCTATTTGGCCCCCACTTGGCCCCCAAAGGTCCCCTATTTGGCCCCCACTTGGCCCCCAAAGGTCCCCTATTTGGCCCCCACTTGGCCCCCAAAGGTCCCCTATTTGGCCCCCACTTGGCCCCCAAAGGTCCCCTATTTGGCCCCCACTTGGCCCCCAAAGGTCCCCTATTTGGCCCCCACTTGGCCCCCAAAGGTCCCCTATTTGGCCCCCACTTGGTCCCCAAAGGTCCCCTATTTGGCCCCCACTTGGCCCCCAAAGGTCCCCTATTTGGCCCCCACTTGGTCCCCAAAGGTCCCCTATTTGGCCCCCACTTGGCCCCCAAAGGTCCCCTATTTGGCCCCCACTTGGTCCCCAAAGGTCCCCTATTTGGCCCCCACTTGGCCCCCAAAGGTCCCCCACTTGGTCCCCAAAGGTCCCCCACTTGGTCCCCAAAGGTCCCCTATTTGGCCCCCACTTGGCCCCCAAAGGTCCCCCACTTGGTCCCCAAAGGTCCCCCACTTGGTCCCCAAAGGTCCCATCTCAATTGGCAAAGTGTGGGCAAGAAGCCAGACCGGGGAGGCCTCATGTCATCAATGTGTTGTTCTCAAACATTTTCATTTCAATGACCCCCAAATGAATATAGATTTTGCTGCAGACCCCCATCTTAAAAATTATTTAATGCAAGGGACTTGTGCCAGGAACCCCAGTAAGGAGATTTGTAAAAGATGTTCAAGATTTTTTTTAAATGTTTCACAATAACTAATATCTAAAATCTGCAATGTGGCGTGCTGTGAGCTTGTATCAAACAGTGTATGAAATAGAGTATACAGTCCTGAACTGTCCCTAATTTTGCTGGGGACACCCTGGAATCGCCTCATGGTCATGGACCCCCCTTGTTCGAGGAACCACTAAAAACACAGACGTGAAAAACTGAAAAACAGACGTGATTGATATTATTTTCAGCACCAGATTAATTTCCTTCATGTCCGCTGCTCAGAAACAGATGGCTTGGTTCAGGTTTAAAGGTTTTATGACATTCATTTTCATTTCTTTTTCTTTTTCTTTTTTTTTTTTCTTTTAGGTTTTATGACCTCAATTACCCCCAAAAAACCTGAACTTTGAACATTCAGTGGATTTTCTGTGGTCTGAAGTTTTATTTGGGGTTTGGAAGCCTTTTGAGCTACAATGAAAACAGGCAACACAGTGAAAACAGTGACATCTGCTGGCAAATCCCATTGACATATATATGGGATTTGCAGGATCTTACATCACAAACTGCCGGCAAATCAGAGCACCTGTTTGAGCCAGAAAACCCCAGACCACAGAAAGTCTATACTGAATGTTAAAAGTTCAGGTTTTTTGGGTGCAATTGAGATTAGAAAACCTAAAAAAATATAAGAACAATTCCAAAACCTTTTTTTTTATGTCACAATCCCTTTAATTTGGCACCGCTCCAGCCAAACTCAACAAATCGATGTCTCCTAGCTCATTCTGAACAATTAGATTACAAAAATGGTGATCTGGATGTTTCCACAGGCACATTTTTCTCAATTGAAACAAAGGTGTTTTGATTGGATTTGCATGACTGCCTGTTTGTTAGGCCCCACCATGTTCTCCTCCAACTAACACGCTCGCTTATCTGTTCCTCGCTGACAACAACATGAACTAAAATAAATAAATAAGATGAATTTCATTTTCTAATCTGTTGTTCTTGGTTAATTGGGAATTTTTATCTCCCAATTCGACACAACAGATCCCATATTTACATATTAACCCATGAACTATAGCCAGTTCTCATGCATGATAAATTACACAAGTTGTGTTGAGTTGCCTCTCTCTGCTTTGACTCCCTGCAGCATCAACGTTGGTGTTATATTCACACCGCATCGCCGTGGCCTCTCGGCTGTTCTGAGAACGCACTGCAGCTCACTGATTGGTCTGTTGGGCAAAGGAAAAGCAGACAAATTATGCAGCAACTGGATGAAAACATGTTTTCCTTTATTCAAGATTTAACCATTCTAGAGTCAAAGATTACATATTGTCTATTCATACATGTATACGCAGTGAAATATTGATGAGGCAGAGTGGCAGACTCTACCAGATCGTGGTAACAATGTCCAACATGTATTTTTTATACGGTATGTGAATACTGTAGATATACACTGATATACTGTACATTGTGCATATACATATACAATTTAGAAGTATATGACTCATGCACACAGCACCTTCAAGCACCTCAAAGTGTGCTATCATAATAATGTACATAGTTAGTTGTTTTTTCTTACCATACTTACATACTACATGTTGTTAACAGTTATTCTTCACGCACACACATGGTGTCACATGTGCGTGTGTAGTGTACATGCACGCATACATGCACGCACCCACGCACGCGCACGCACACACACACACACGCACACGCACACACACACACACACACACACACGCACACGCACACGCACACGCACACACACACACACACAACCTACTGTATAATCTACACATCTACAAGCTCCCATCCCGACATGTTTGGAGCTTGTAGATCTGTTATTTAGAAGGAATTTGAACATTTGTTCAGACAGTTGTTGAGATGCTTTGGGTGGGAAAACAAAAACAATGTCTGTGTTGGCATTTTGCCAGAGCGCTGTGGAACAAACAGGCCAGTGGAATGATGGAGATGTGTCGCCGTGTCAGTTCATCTTTTAAAGTGTGTATTATTATGATTTGTTTTTTGCAGCAATGACGCGTAGACATCATGTCCACCAAATTCAATCACGCCTGTCTGAGGGTATATAGCTGGCTGTTGTTGCCCAACTTGTGGTGCCTTTGTTTCGTATAGATAAAATAAATAAAAAACTAGGTGCCTCATATCGGCTGCTGCAGTTGATAGGAGCAACCTATATCTATCGCGGCACTAGGGCGGAAGAAGTGCACCTAAAGTCATGCTGCCACTGGTCATATAGTGGCCAATCACAGCACGTCTTTTCTATTCAATTCAAATGAGCAATGCATAGTCCCGAGTTCAGCTGCAGGGAGGGGCCCTGACCGTAGGCCCTGACCGTAGACCCTGACTGTAGGCCCTGACTGTAGGCCCTGACTGTAGGCCCTGACTGTAGGCCCTGACTGTAGGCCCTGACTGTAGGCCCTGACCGTAGGCCCTGACCGTAGACCCTGACTGTAGGCCCTGACTGTAGGCCCTGACCGTAGGCCCTGACTGTAGGCCCTGACTGTAGACCCTGACTGTAGGCCCTGACTGTAGACCCTGACTGTAGGCCCTGACTGTAGGCCCTGACTGTAGGCCCTGACTGTAGGCCCTGACTGTAGACCCTGACTGTAGGCCCTGACTGTAGGCCCTGACTGTAGGCCCTGACTGTAGGCCCTGACTGTAGGCCCTGACCGCAGGCCCTGACTGTAGGCCCTGACTGTAGGCCCTGACTGTAGGCCCTGACTGTAGGCCCTGACCGTAGACCCTGACTGTAGGCCCTGACTGTAGGCCCTGACTGTAGGCCCTGACTGTAGGCCCTGACTGTAGGCCCTGACTGTAGGCCCTGACCGTAGGCCCTGACTGTAGGCCCTGACTGTAGGACCTGACTGTAGGCCCTGACTGTAGGCCCTGACCGTAGGCCCTGACCGCAGGCCCTGACTGTAGGCCCTGACTGTAGGCCCTGACTGTAGGCCCTGACTGTAGGCCCTGACCGTAGGCCCTGACTGTAGGCCCTGACTGTAGGCCCTGACTGTAGGCCCTGACTGTAGGCCCTGACTGTAGGCCCTGACCGTAGGCCCTGACCGTAGGCCCTGACTGTAGGCCCTGACCGTAGGCCCTGACCGCAGGCCCTGACCTTAGGCCCTGACTGTAGGCCCTGACTGTAGACCCTGACTGTAGGCCCTGACTGTAGGCCCTGACTGTAGGCCCTGACCGTAGGCCCTGACCGTAGGCCCTGACTGTAGGCCCTGACTGTAGGCCCTGACTGTAGGCCCTGACCGTAGGCCCTGACCGCAGGCACTGACCGCAGGCCCTGACCGTAGGCCCTGACCGTAGGCCCTGACCGTAGGCCCTGACCGTAGGCCCTGACTTTAGGCCCTGACTGTAGGCCCTGACCGTAGGCCCTGACCGTAGGCCCTGACTGCAGGCCCTGACTGTAGGCCCTGACTGTAGACCCTGACTGTAGGCCCTGACTGCAGGCCCTGACTGCAGGCCCTGACTGCAGGCCCTGACCGTAGGCCCTGACTGTAGGCCCTGACCGTAGACCCTGACCGTAGGCCCTGACTGCAGGCCCTGACTGTAGGCCCTGACTGTAGGCCCTGACTGTAGGCCCTGACCGTAGGCCCTGACCGTAGGCCCTGACTGTAGGCCCTGACTGTAGGCCCTGACTGTAGGCCCTGACCGTAGGCCCTGACTGTAGGCCCTGACCGTAGGCCCTGACCGTAGGCCCTGACCGTAGGCCCTGACTGTAGGCCCTGACCGTAGGCCCTGACCGTAGGCCCTGACCGTAGGCCCTGACCGTAGGCCCTGACCGTAGGCCCTGACTGTAGGCCCTGACTGTAGGCCCTGACCGTAGGCCCTGACCGTAGGCCCTGACCGTAGGCCCTGACTGTAGGCCCTGACCGTAGGCCCTGACTGTAGGCCCTGACCGTAGGCCCTGACCGTAGGCCCTGACCGTAGGCCCTGACTGCAGGCCCTGATCGTAGGCCCTGACTGCAGGCCCTGATCGTAGGCCCTGACCGTAGGCCCTGACCGTAGGCCCTGACCGCAACAGGGATCATGTTATTTTGGAACCAGACTAATGACTAATTAGTTGATAAATATCTATTGTAAATGATCAGTGACCACTGTCAATTATCAACAGCTGGAATGTTTTGGAAAAAATGGGCACAGCAGCCGATCCAAGTTATGGATCCGTGTTCACATGCCACTGAAAATGCTCACGGACATACAGAGCTGTTCTCAGCTTTATTGTAATTTGTATATAAGCTATTTTCACTATTTGTTAAATTGTTGTACAACAAAGTACTGACCGTAGGCCCTGACCGTAGGCCCTGACTGCAGGCCCTGACCGTAGGCCCTGACTGTAGGCCCTGACTGTAGGCCCTGACCGTAGGCCCTGACTGTAGGCCCTGACCGTAGGCCCTGACTGTAGGCCCTGACTGCAGGCCCTGACTGTAGGCCCTGACTGTAGGCCCTGACTGTAGGCCCTGACCGTAGGCCCTGACCGTAGGCCCTGACTGTAGGCCCTGACTGTAGGCCCTGACCGTAGGCCCTGACCATAGGCCCTGACCGTAGGCCCTGACCGTAGGCCCTGACTGTAGGCCCTGACTGTAGGCCCTGACCGTAGGCCCTGACTGTAGGCCCTGACTGTAGGCCATGACTGTAGGCCCTGACCGTAGGCCCTGACCGTAGGCCCTGACTGTAGGCCCTGACTGTAGGCCCTGACCGTAGGCCCTGACCGTAGGCCCTGACTGTAGGCCCTGACTGTAGGCCCTGACTGTAGGCCCTGACCGTAGGCCCTGACCGTAGGCCCTGACCGTAGGCCCTGACCGTAGGCCCTGACTGTAGGCCCTGACCGTAGGCCCTGACCGTAGGCCCTGACCGTAGGCCCTGACTGTAGGCCCTGACCGTAGGCCCTGACCGTAGGCCCTGACCGTAGGCCCTGACTGTAGGCCCTGACCGTAGGCCCTGACTGTAGGCCCTGACCGTAGGCCCTGACCGTAGGCCCTGACCGTAGGCCCTGACTGCAGGCCCTGATCGTAGGCCCTGACTGCAGGCCCTGATCGTAGGCCCTGACCGTAGGCCCTGACCGCAACAGGGATCATGTTATTTTGGAACCAGACTAATGACTAATTAGTTGATAAATATCTATTGTAAATGATCAGTGACCACTGTCAATTATCAACAGCTGGAATGTTTTGGAAAAAATGGGCACAGCAGCCGATCCAAGTTATGGATCCGTGTTCACATGCCACTGAAAATGCTCACGGACATACAGAGCTGTTCTCAGCTTTATTGTAATTTGTATATAAGCTATTTTCACTATTTGTTAAATTGTTGTACAACAAAGTACTGACCGTAGGCCCTGACCGTAGGCCCTGACTGCAGGCCCTGACCGTAGGCCCTGACTGTAGGCCCTGACTGTAGGCCCTGACCGTAGGCCCTGACTGTAGGCCCTGACCGTAGGCCCTGACTGTAGGCCCTGACCGTAGGCCCTGACTGTAGGCCCTGACCGTAGGCCCTGACTGTAGGCCCTGACCGTAGGCCCTGACTGTAGGCCCTGACCGTAGGCCCTGACTGTAGGCCCTGACTGTAGGCCCTGACTGTAGGCCCTGACTGTAGGCCCTGACTGTAGGCCCTGACTGCAGGCCCTGACCGTAGGCCCTGACTGTAGGCCCTGACCGTAGGCCCTGACTGTAGGCCCTGACCGTAGGCCCTGACTGTAGGCCCTGACCGTAGGCCCTGACTGTAGGCCCTGACCGTAGGCCCTGACTGTAGGCCCTGACCGTAGGCCCTGACTGTAGGCCCTGACCGTAGGCCCTGACTGTAGGCCCTGACTGTAGACCCTGACTGTAGGCCCTGACCGTAGGCCCTGACCGTAGGCCCTGACTGTAGGCCCTGACTGTAGGCCCTGACTGTAGGCCCTGACTGTAGGCCCTGACCGTAGGCCCTGACCGTAGGCCCTGACTGTAGGCCCTGACCGTAGGCCCTGACTGTAGGCCCTGACCGTAGGCCCTGACTGTAGGCCCTGACCGTAGGCCCTGACTGTAGGCCCTGACCGTAGGCCCTGACTGTAGGCCCTGACTGTAGACCCTGACTGTAGGCCCTGACCGTAGGCCCTGACCGTAGGCCCTGACTGTAGGCCCTGACTGTAGGCCCTGACTGTAGGCCCTGACTGTAGGCCCTGACCGTAGGCCCTGACCGTAGGCCCTGACTGTAGGCCCTGACCGTAGGCCCTGACTGTAGGCCCTGACCGTAGGCCCTGACCGTAGGCCCTGACCGTAGGCCCTGACCGTAGGCCCTGACTGTAGGCCCCACCATCCGGAGACATTCTGGGATGAAAGGGGCGAACCATCAAGGTAAAGAAGGCTCCCTGCAGCTGATGACCCTGACAGCTGGTACTGTCATGGATGTAGACGGAGTCCAACCCAAGTGCAGAGTAACAACAAACAAGTAGTAGATATAGATAAGTAGATATCTATAAAGTATTTAATAAAGAATAAGGCAGATCTTACACTGAAGTTGTAGGCAGGAATCAGGCAATTGCAGAATGGCAATGCAGTCAAAACAGGAATCCAGGGACAAGCAACCATGACATCAAACTATGAACTGACAATGACAGTTTGTAAAGAGTCCAGTTTTATAGGAGCAGGTTGATTGGCAAAGCGTTCACAGGTGGCTGACGAGGAAGTTGAAGACAGGTGTGTAAATGGGACTGCAGTGTGGTGGAAATGAATGTGGGAGTGGCCATGCTGGAGTCACAGTGTGCGTGCGTGTGTGTGTGTGTGTGTGTGTGTGTGTGTGTGTGTGTGTGTGTGTGTGTGTGTGTGGTGGAGTCACAGACTGAATGTGGGAGTGGCCATGGTGGAGTCACAGACTGAATGTGGGAGTGGCCATGCTGGAGTCACAGACTGAGGGGGAGTGGCCATGGTGGAGTCACAGACTGAAGGGGGAGTGGCCATGGTGGAGTCACAGACTGAATGTGGGAGTGGCCATGCTGGAGTCACAGACTGAATGTGGGAGGGGCCATGCTGGAGTCACAGACTGAGGGGGAGTGGCCATGGTGGAGTCACAGACTGAGGGGGAGTGGCCATGGTGGAGTCACAGACTGAATGTGGGAGTGGCCATGGTGGAGTCACAGACTGAGGGGGAGTGGCCATGGTGGAGTCACAGACTGAATGTGGGAGTGGCCATGGTGGAGTCACAGACTGAGGGGGAGTGGCCATGGTGGAGTCACAGACTGAATGTGGGAGTGGCCATGGTGGAGTCACAGACTGAGGGGGAGTGGCCATGGTGGAGTCACAGACTGAGGGGGAGTGGCCATGCTGGAGTCACAGACTGAATGTGGGAGTGGCCATGCTGGAGTCACAGACTGAGGGGGAGTGGCCATGCTGGAGTCACAGACTGAGGGGGAGTGGCCATGCTGGAGTCACAGACTGAATGTGGGAGTGGCCATGCTGGAGTCACAGACTGAGGGGGAGTGGCCATGCTGGAGTCACAGACTGAGGGGGAGTGGCCATGGTGGAGTCACAGACTGAGGGGGAGTGGCCATGGTGGAGTCACAGACTGAGGGGGAGTGGCCATGGTGGAGTCACAGACTGAATGTGGGAGGGGCCATGCTGGAGTCACAGACTGAGGGGGAGTGGCCATGGTGGAGTCACAGACTGAATGTGGGAGTGGCCATGGTGGAGTCACAGACTGAATGTGGGAGTGGCCATGCTGGTGTCACAGACTGAGGGGGAGTGGCCATGGTGGAGTCACAGACTGAATGTGGGAGTGGCCATGGTGGAGTCACAGACTGAATGTGGGAGTGGCCATGGTGGAGTCACAGACTGAGGGGGAGTGGCCATGCTGGAGTCACAGACTGAATGTGGGAGTGGCCATGGTGGAGTCACAGACTGAATGTGGGAGTGGCCATGGTGGAGTCACAGACTGAGGGGGAGTGGCCATGGTGGAGTCACAGACTGAGGGGGAGTGGCCATGCTGGAGTCACAGACTGAGGGGGAGTGGCCATGCTGGAGTCACAGACTGAGGGGGAGTGGCCATGGTGGAGTCACAGACTGAGGGGGAGTGGCCATGCTGGAGTCACAGACTGAATGTGGGAGTGGCCATGGTGGAGTCACAGACTGAATGTGGGAGTGGCCATGGTGGAGTCACAGACTGAGGGGGAGTGGCCATGGTGGAGTCACAGACTGAGGGGGAGTGGCCATGGTGGAGTCACAGACTGAGGGGGAGTGGCCATGGTGGAGTCACAGACTGAATGGGGGAGTGGCCATGGTGGAGTCACAGACTGAATGTGGGAGTGGCCATGGTGGAGTCACAGACTGAAGGCTCATACATAGTCTGGTTTTTCGGTGGTTAGGTGACCACCGAACTACAACATGACGTCACCAGCCGCGGTGAAGAGCAAACCACCGCCACCGCTCCAGCCCTTCTCTCTGTTTTTACTCACCACCGCTCAACGTTATTTCAGCTCCGGTGGTCAGCTCACCACCGGAGCGGTGGTCACCTCACCACCGAAAATCCAGACTATGAATGAGCCTTGAGGGGGAGAGAGAATGTGACAGGTACTCATAACGCTCAGACCATCCTGCCGCCACGGATTACCAGCAAGAGGATGAACTTGCAACACCTGTAAATACTGTAGCTCTAGCAGATTCTGCTTGTAGCAAAGCATCTTCAATGTTTACGTCACCATTGGCATGAGAAAACAAACATTTACATTGCCTCTGATTGGCCTATACTGAACGTCCCCTTCTTTGATGCACGCGGAGGCTTTGCATAAAGCTTCTGCATGCATCACAGAAGCTGAGATACAGACGCCCCAGAGCCAAAGGAGGCATCGACAGTACCTTTCTATATGTCTACGGCTTATGTCGCTGTCCTTGATCTGTTCTGTCCAATTAAAAGAGAATAGCATCATCCCATTCCTGGGGAAATTATCCGACACACCTAACCCAAGGCAAGGAGGTGAGCAGAGCAACAGCAGTGGTGCCATCAATGTACTGTAAACAATGAATATATTCATCTTATTATTATGAAGGCTCTCTCTCTCTCTCTCTCTCTTTCAAGGCCATACTACAACGTCACACAAAAGCATCAACAGTAGCAGATCCACATGCTGGAAAAGCAGCGCTAAGCTCAGCATTCCGAGCTTGTAGATCTGCTCCTTTTGCTCGTTTTTAATTAGAATCCTGAAAAGGAACTGTTCTGGACATGCAAGGTTTTCACCCGACAAAGACGATATAGTTGGACGGATGGATAGATACATGATGTAGTGTATGCGTGACGTGTGCGCGTGTGCGTGTGCGAGTGTGTGTGCATGTGTGTGTGTGTGTGTGTGTGTGTGCGTGTGCACGTGTGCGTGCGTGTTTGTGACGTACATGTGAGTGTCATAAAGAGAGTCGGGGGGTGTCCAGCGGTGCAACAGCACACATATATTGCAGGGATGCTATAAAATAAATGTCAGGATGTCAGGATCTATGGATCTGTGGAGGCCCAGGGGTAAGGGAGGCAGGAGAGTGGATCTGTGGAGGGGTAATGGAGGCAGGAGAGGGCAGCGGGAGGAGAGCATCTCTGAACTGGGATGAAAAAAGACCTTCTGAGACCTCACAGGAGGCCCTTTCCCTCTAATCCCATGAGCAAGGAGTGTATTATATATGGCTGCATGAAAAGCTGAGAAGGTGCGTGCGTGCGTGCGTGCGTGCGTGCGTGCGTGCGTGCGTGCGTGCGTATGTACGTAATTCCATCCATGTTTCAGCTGTGTGATAACCCATTTTATTTAAAGTCTGTCAATCCAGGTGGCTTAAATGAAGATCTCTCCCTCCAGTGCCACCTATAAAGTAAAAAGTTATATTCAAAAAGTGATTATAGAAGTCTGTCAACATGTGATGTATGTAATATTCTTGTTTCCTATATAACTGTGATTTTGTATATCCTTTCTGTAATGTCCACGCCCACAATCAGGTGATTTCACCAATTAGTAATTATCAGCACCTGAGCTGTATTGTTTTGGAGTTGTTTAAAAGTAAGTTCTTTGTCTGTGAAAAACCACAGCACTGACGAAGGTCTGAGGACCCAAACGTTTGCTTTTTAATTGCACCATGAGCACAGAGCACCATGAGCACAGCATGATGAAATAAAATAAAATATATAAGTCTCAGTCTAAGGAGTTTTACTTCTTTTTCTATACGGTGAGCGAGTCTTTTCCAGTCAAAGTTTTCCTTATGTTTTTGAGACCACCGCGCTACCGTAGTTAAGTTTGAAGAGAAAAAAAGGACGAAGAAAGGCGCGACAGTTTTCTCAGTGCTTCAGTGATAACCCATGCAGACATTTTTGCATCTTTGACAGCTAATACACCAGATGTTGTGGATGATGAAGAGTCCAGAGACAGCCTGCATGCACATTTGACCCTAGCTTATTCAGTATTTTAGCTGTGACGTGAGCGGCCCCTCCTGAGATACTTCCGGGTCCTACTTTTGTGTCGCTTTTGTGTCCCCATGGAGTTATACTGTGACGCTCCGTCGGACTAAATCTGAGACGAAAACAACCACGAAAGTCTAATTTTACCGCTTTCCTCGCAACAACAAAGCTGCGCTGCTCTCCCAAATCTGACAGTTTTTATTTTATTTTATTGTGTCAAATAAATCCTCATAATGCAAACTAGATTCAACATACTCAAGCCTGCACACATTCTAAATATACCCCAGAAATGTTTTACCGATCAAATGGACTGTTGCCACCTTCAATAAAAATGATAATAATAGTCTTTATTATTGTCTCCACATCATATATTTTTGTTGTCATGGACACTTGTACAAAACATTAATAATTCTACTCGAGTTGGAAGCATTAAGACCCATTTTAACCCTCTATGGCTTCCTTTCTGAAAAATAACGTCACTGTAAAAAGATTCACGCGTTTAGATATTCAATTTACAATGAGATGTGGACGGGAGCTGGTGCCACTTGGACCCGGACGTAACGTAGCACTACAAAATGACGTCGGACTTAAATACTGAATAGGAAGCCACCCATGTCCTGCTGTCACTCCCTACCAATCCCTAATCACACCTGTGCTCACTCACACCTCAATCAGTGCGGCCTGCTGTATATATACTGTTTGAGTGCCTGTCCCTTCAGTTGTTTGGCAGCAGCAGCATGAACTCCACCTTGGAACCCGTCTGTCCTGGTCTGGAGTCTCAGAATCAGACCATTATGCCTCAATGAATTAAACATTAAAACATAACGTGAAGCCTCACCAACTCCTTGTGCTCATGTGTGCAACGGAACAATAAAGGCTTTGATGGAACTCTGTGTATGCATTCTTGCCGATGCACCATGGTGATGTTAAATATCCTGTGACCCTAGAACTCTTAGCTATATTTAATACTTATACCCTAGGCTACTTATACCCCAATACCATGGTAATGTTAAATATCCTCTTAGCTATATTTAATACTTATACCCCAATCTGGGAACGTGTATATTTTTTAGATGGGCCAAATACATACAAAAAGTTTGAGAACCACTAATACTGTATACATACACTGTAACACTACTGGACATTATTGGATTATATCAGACTCGGCATGTTTCTGATCTCCTATAACCACATCTTCATGGCCAGCAGAGATCCTCCGAACAGACAATGGCTCAGCTAATGACAATGGTGCTTCTACAAGAGAGAACATCGCCAGGGGGAAAAGGTCAGAAATACGCCAGTGACTTAACCCATTCTGACCGGGCACCCATTTTGGTGTCAGCATCATGTTATGCTTTAGCTATTGAAAAATAGCAGATCTACAAGCTCATAGCGCGCCACCGAGTGGCACGATACGAGCTTGTAGGTCTGCTATTTTTGAAAAAAATCGAAGAACGACTGACATTTTTTAGAATCTGATCTCAGGTCAGAATGGGTTAAGACCAGACCACGTCGACCATCAATGCCCGGCATAATGCTGAACAATGTGCAATCGATAGTGAACAAAATGGACAAGATGATGATGATTATTATTATTATTTTTTTAGACACAGCTCTTAATTCCCACCATATCGGACCAGGTGATCACTGCAGCAGACCACTTCTTGGAACGGATTGAACGGATCGAGGAATCCAGGAAACCTGTGGGTGGTGGTGTCTGTTTTATATCAAACAATAACTGGCGGAATCCTTCATGTGAAATCATCATTTGTGCTCAGCCAATCTGGAGTATCTCTTGATCCTACGTCATCCTTTTCATCTCTTGCGGGAAATCATCTCTTTCATATGCACATATGCATATATGCATATATATTAATTTACAAGCCCAATTTACAAGCCCAAAAGAACAGGCGTTACTGAACAACACAGTAGGGTATACAAAGGTCCTGATGTCACTTTTATGTTTTATGTTTTTTTTTAGGCCCTCCTATACCCAGCTTTGTGTGTCTGTGTACCACGGAAATGATTTGATTGGCTGAGCACGGAACGTGTGATGTGTATGATGATGTATGAGGATGTTTGATGATAAGAGTGCCCCTCACTTCACACAGGTGTGATTTTTTTTTGTATTGTCTAAGAGAATCTTAGATTGCGTCATATAAGAAATGTGTTCCAAAAATAAACAAACCACCTGGCGATTCTGCAGGTCTGGGTCGTATTTATGTTACATTTGATTGTGTGTGTGCGTGGTGTCTTTAAAATAAATTGCGGATTATAAGGGCAAGCAGCCACCAATCGAGAGTGCTGACATTGCACTTGCAAACACATTCTACGCACGGTTCAAGGCTAACGGTTCAAGCCGTATAGCTTGGCACCTGGCACGATTGGCCCAGATCACTCAGATCAGCCAACGCTGGCTCCAAAACTGTGGAATGCACTTCCCATTGCAGTCAGAACTGCAGCATCACTCCCAATCTTCCGCCGTAGTCTGAAAACCCACATTTTTAGACTCCATCATGGCCCATAGCACTTACCCTAACCCCTTAGATAGCATTTCTGTAGACTTAGATAGCATCTGATACAGACTTATAGCATGTTATGTAGACAGCACTATAATTGCATTGTATATAGTCATAGCACGCCATAGTACATATGTATAGCATAGTAGTATATATATATAGTTTATATGTATAGTCTCATAATATAGATATTCCACTGTTACTTTCTTAGCTTACGCATGTTTTATGATAAATGCTTTTTTGTGATGTATTCCCATGCTTTTGTTCTTGCTTAATGTAAGTCGCTCTGGATTAAGAGCGTCTGCTAAATGCCTAAATTGTAAATTGTAACCAATATTTGAAAGTGTGTCTTCCACCTTTTTAGCAGCGAGCATACTCACCCTCTCTGACTAGGACATGCAGAGGGTTCCAGACAGCCCATGCAGACGGTATCTCCGGGGAGTCATCAATACCTGTGCGTGATCTCCTGGCGGTAGTGTTCAAGATCATATTAAAATGCAGATCTACGAGCTACGAGCTTGTAGGTCTGCTATTTTTGAAAATTCTTGAAAATGTGGTGCAAATCTTTGAATGTATAATCCTTCACAGCGAACGTTTTTTTAACTCAAATCTTTGCTTCTGAGGGGTTCCTGGAACAACATATTTTCAGACGGGGGTCGGCAGCCAATTATATTTTTGGGGGTCCTTGACATGAAAATGTTTGAGAACGACT
The DNA here is from genome assembly GCF_964188405.1 of Protomyctophum parallelum. NCBI lineage: Eukaryota > Metazoa > Chordata > Actinopteri > Myctophiformes > Myctophidae > Protomyctophum > Protomyctophum parallelum. The sequence goes on along the minus strand of NC_139702.1, from coordinate 3,928,734 downwards.
GACACAGAAACATGTCGGGTTTTTTAAAATAACTGTCAAGATTTAGAAGGCATTTGTAGAATCGTCTAAAGGTCTAAATGGGTTAAAATAAGATCTGGTTGCAAAAGGGGTGAACTGGCCCTTTAAGTCCCGGATTGTGGCTTTAACCCATTCTGACCTGAGATCAGATTCATACGAGGTTTCCGCTGGACACACGCTGGTCTGACGAACCCATTCTGACCTGAGATCAGATTCTAAAAATGTCAGTCGTTCTTCGATTTTTTTCAAAAATAGCAGACCTACAAGCTCGTATCGCGCCACTCGGTGGCGCGATACGAGCTTGTAGATCTGCTATTTTTCAATAGCTAAAGCACAACATGATGCCAACACCAAAATGGGTGCCCGTTCAGAATGGGTTAACATTGGGGCATTCATTTCACACTTTCGTCTTCTGTCCTCCCTCTCCGGAACGAGTGGAAAATAATAGGAGGAAAACGAAACATTTTAAACAGCTGGGAGAAAGTGTATTAAATGTGGCAAAAAAAAGTAAAGAAGTATAGCTAATTATATCCAGTTCAAATGAAAGCCACACAAAATGTGTGTGGCTTTCATTTGAACCTGTCTAATAATGCACCAATAATTGCAGGCTCATTTAATGAGCCTGCAATTATATTAGAAGAAAAAAAAACAGTTTTGTTTTGTTTTTGATGTGAGCAGGAGCAAAACGCATATCAAATGAGTCAAGCTATTTGTCATATTTGACTCACGTACGCACACACACAGCCCTTTCTACAGTCTGTGGTAGACACACACACACACACGCCCACACACACACTTGCACGCACGCGTGAACTTACAGTACACGCACACATGCACATTTGAGGAGAGAATATTTACAGCCAGAGATAATTAATTCTCCACACACACAAGACACAATTCATGATGTATGACAGTACAAATATTGAACACTATCATTGTGACATTGATTTTAATGAGCAAATGTTGAATTTTGACTTCCGGATAAAAGGAATATGTCGTA
>NC_139702.1:3920216-3922716 GCF_964188405.1 Protomyctophum parallelum | reverse complement strand
TCTCGGAGGAAAAAAATAAAGATTTAGCATTTTCTGTCAGAGATATAAATATGACTTTCCTTCTTTACACTCTGATATCAATTACACATTACCTTGTTGTCCAAACACTACACACAATGTTCAGTTGTTGCACACACTTCTCACATAACAAAGCATCAACCTACAACACACAAGTAGTCAAATCTCTAAACATTCAGATCTGGTGAACAATTTGCATTCAGCACTGCAGCATAGAAGGGCCTCTGTTTTGTCTGGTGAACAATGGAGAACCTTGAAGAGATGAACCCATTCTGACCTGAGATCAGATTCATACGAGGTTTCCACTGGACACACACTGGTCTGATTAACCCATTCTGACCCGAGATCAGATTCTATAAACAGGGCTGCACATAAGTGGTGCGCCACCGCGCATGCGTCGTCAAAATTCAAAATGCGCTGTCAATCAAGCGCCGGGAAGCGCTTCTGCGTACCAACAGCCGGGGCCGCCTAGAATGATTATTATGGCCAGAATACTAGTCAATTCTGTGGCGAGAGCATTTCCCACCGACTGCAACTCAAAGTGGCTACTGGCCACAGTGCGTCCTTACTCAAAAGGGGGAGGATTCCATGCTGCTTTCTGCTGGGAGGCTGGGAGGGCGGTTGACAGGAAAACCTGACACAAATAGTTTAGTCTTCTCCGTTTCAGATAGCAAACTACTGTAGTCCCCGGTGTAAAAGGGCATGCTTTGGATGCTTTGCACTCTTCCCATTTGCCGCTGTGCTTGTGTTTGTTTTCCGGCTGCTGGAGCAGCATGGTTGCTCGTGTGCGATGCCGTCTCAGAACCCGAATCCGAGGCAGAAACCATATTAGCGTCTCTCACAGCCTAGGCACCGGCCACCAACTTTTTACGGGTACTAAGGTTTTAGTTCCGACATAGTGGAGTGGGAAGAGTTTAAAGCATTGTGGACTGGCACTGCTGCTGCCCAACATGAACACCGTGTCTCGACATACTGTCCCTTATTATCGTAAAGTCGGGTAGTGTACACCAGCGGTTCCCAAAGTGGGGTCCGCGGACCCCTAGGGGTACGCGACGCATAGCCAGGGGGTACCCAAGCCCCCTCAAAAAAAAAAAAGGAAAAAAAGGGGGCTAGTGAATCATGGTGTGTGTGTGATATGAAATGTCCAGTACCTCCCCAGTGCCTCCCCAAGTGCCACCCCAGTGTCTTCCCTGCAGTGTCTGCCCAGTGCCTCCCCAGTGTCCGCCATGGTGCCTCCCCAGTGTCTGCCCAGTGGCTCGCCAGTACCTCCCCAGTGTCCCCTGAGTGCCTCCCCAGTGTTCCCCTGAGTGCCTCCCCAGTGTCTCCCCAGTGCCTCCCCAATGTCTCCCCAGTGGCTGCAGTTTCTCCCCAGTGCCTCCCCAGTGCCTTCCCAGTGCCTCCCCAGTGTCCCCTCAGTGCTTCCCCAGTGCCTCCCCAGTGTCCCCCTGAGTGCCTCCCCAGTGTCCCCCCAGTGCCTCCCCAGTGCCTCCCCAGTGTCCCCCTGAGTGCCTCCCGAGTGCCTCCCCAGTGTCCCCCTGAGTGCCTCCCCAGTGTCTCCCCTGCAGTGCCTTCCCAGTGTCTCCCCAGTGTCCCCTCAGTGCCTTCTCAGTGCCTCCCCAGTGTCCCCTCAGTGCCTTCCCAGTGCCTCCCCAGTGTCCCCTCAGTGCCTTCCCAGTGCCTCCCCAGTGTCCCCTCAGTGCCTTCCCAGTGCCTCCCCAGTGTCCCCCTGAGTGCCTCCCCAGTACCTGAATCAAATTAATTCATTAATCAAAATGTTCGATGCAAGAAGGCCCCCCTGCGGCCTGCGCCCAGCACCATGCCATTCCTGCAGGAAACACTGCTTGTGGTTGTAAATATATTGTTATCTGTGTTGCGAGGATGAGGGGGTACCTGGAAAAATATCTACCCCAAAAGGGGTACCTGGTCCAAAAAAGTTTGGGAACCCCTGGTGTACACTGTTTATTTTTGCACCGAGGAGCCATGTGTGTCTGACTGTCTGACTACGTACGTCGCCTCAGCTAAAAACAAAAGGGAACTAGGGAAGCCTGATGTATGATTCGCCGTACGATGTGTCGCATGTTAAAAAAAAAAGCTGATCTGCAAGCTCACAACGTGTCGCAACACGTTGTGAGCTAGTAGATCGGTTATTTTATACAAAATAATAAAGAATCTAAATATTGCTTTGATGCTCATATTATCCTTAGGAAGTGTTAAGTTGTTTTTATTAGAATATGCATTCCATAGGGCTGGACCACACATGGACCTAGATTTTAGCTAATTTAGATTTTTTAAATAATGGGATGAATCTACAACAAGAGCCATTCTAGGGCTAAATCTAGAGTTGCAATACCCTCCATTGACTCCCCACTCATCCAATAAATATTGTTTTGCTATAAGTTATTCATCCCTCTTTTATCCATCCGGCGAGACGGGTCGCCGCATTTTAGGAGCACCAAGCAACTCCTCCAGGTGCTCCTCTGAG
>NC_139702.1:3916866-3920016 GCF_964188405.1 Protomyctophum parallelum | reverse complement strand
TCTCCTCTCCTCTCCTCTTGTCTGTCTGTCTGTGTCTCTCCCTCTCTCTCTCTCTCTCTCTCTCTCTCACTCTCTCTCCCCCCCCCCCCTATCTCTTGCATGACCCCTGACCCTCTATCATCTGTCGACTGTACATTCTTGTTTTGACTGTCCTGTCACTGATGATCACCCTGTTGTTCTCCTGACTGCACAAAGTGCATTGGAATTTGAGCCAGAGAAGGATTACAGGGCATTTCAGTGTGTGTGTGTGTGTGTGTGTGTGTGTGTGTGTGTGTGTGTGTGTGTGTGTGTGTGTGTGTGTGTGTGTGTGTGTGTGTGTGTGCGTGTGCGTGTGTGCGTGCGTGCGTGCGTGTAATGTGTATGTATGTGTGTGCATCTGTGCCAGGGCATGCTTGTGCACAGAAAGTCTCCCAAAGTTGTGGTAAATAGCGCCCTCCAATGGCCACACTTCAATGTAGAAAGCCGTTTACATGATTAAACCCATTCTGACATGAGATCAGATTCTAAAAATGTCTTCTACATCCTGACAGTTTACCATTCTGACCTGAGATCAGATTCAAAAAATGTCTTCTACATCCTGACAGTTTTCTGATAAAGCTATGTTTCTATGTCAGTCGTTCTTCGATTTTTAAAAAATAGCAGACCTACAAGCTCGCTATGAGCTTGTGGATCTGCTATTTTTCAATAGCTAAAGCATAACATAATGCTAACACCAAAAGGGGTTCCCGCCCAGAATGGGTTTTAACATTCCTGACAATTTATTTCTAGAGCATTTTAATCTGTACGGCACTTTAGTCAATGAAACATTTCAAATGAATGTGGGTGGCAAACACAACAAAGAGAGGTTGGACGGGAATGAGCATCAAGTACACTTTTTATCCCTGCATGGCTAATAAGACAAAATATGCCTTAAAATATTATACTTGCCCTCTACAACTAAAACATTTTTTTTTTTTAAACACCTTAAGTATTTTATTTCTTTCATAAATAAACAATCTTTCACTCAATAGGAACTGCTCCTGTCGCAACTTGATGTTGTCATATCATATGCCCATATGGCCCTATATGCATTTGCTAATAAAAAACAACTTAAAGGGATTGTGACATTTAAAAAAAGGTTTTGGAATTGTTCTTGTTTTTTTTAGGTTTTCTAATCTCAATTGCACCCAAAAAACATGAACTTTTAACATTCAGTAGATTTTCTGTGATCTGGGGTTTTCTGGCTCAAACAGGTGCTCTGATTTGCCGGCAGTAAGTGACATCACTTACTGCAAATCCCATATATGTCAATGGGATTTGCCAGCAGATGTCACTGTTTTCACTGTGTTGCCTGTTTTCATTGTAGCTCAAAAGGCCCCAAAAACCCAAAGAAAACTTCAGGACCACAGAAAATCCACTGAATGTTCAAAGTTCAGGTTTTTTGGGTGTAATTGAGGTCATAAAACCTAAAAGAAAAAAGAAAAAGAAATGAAAATGAATGTCATAAAACCTTTAAGGCATATGCGTCTTATTAGCCAGGGATCCTTTTAAAGTAACTTTATTAAAGTGAGGAAACTTCATGCAGGACCTGGTTGCTGTAGGCCTATATACTGACCACAGAAACAGGAGCCAGGAAGATCCGTTTCACAATGTGACCCTATTCTTTAGTGTGTAATATCCCTTTAATAATATATGAATACAAAATAAGATTTCTCAAAGACGTTCTATGAGTTTAATTGTTATTAGTTCCTTGTGTTTTTTGTGTCTGTCTGTCTGTCTGTCTGTCTGTCTGTCTGTCTGTCTGTCTGTCTGTCTGTCTGTCTGTCTGTCTGTCTGTCTGTCTGTCTGTCTGTCCGTCCGTCCGTCCGTCCCGTCCGTCCGTCCGTCCGTCCGTCCGTCCGTCCGTCCGTCCGTCCGTCCGTCCGTCCGTCCGTCCGTCCCCTCTCTCTCTCTCTCTCTCTCTCTCTCTGTCTCTCTGTCTCTCTGTCTCTCTGTCTCTCTGTCTCTCTGTCTCTCTCTCTCTCTCTCTCTCTCTCTCTCTCTCTCTCTCTCTCGACGCGCCGGTTGCAGTTGTTCGTCTTCAATGTTTGTGTTTGCGCAATGTTTGTGTTTACACAAACGCTCAAAGCTGGACATAGGATGGGCTTAGCGCCCCTCAAATATTTACAGTATGATTGTTGACAATGACTGGCAATAATCAAAATGAATACTGTGCCCTCGTACTATATGGCAAACAGGCCATAATCATCCTACGAGCTACAAGCTAGCCTTAGCTTGAGCTATAAGGAAATCACTGTCAACGTCAATGGGCTGTGACTGAGATCTATATTCCGGTACCTGATACTATCTGGGACATCCCTTTAACCCATTCTGACCTGAGATCAGATTCATACGAGGTTTCCGCCGGACAAACACTGGGTCTGATGAACCCATTCTGACCTGAGATCAGATTCTAAAAAATGTCAGTCGTTCTTCGATTTTTTTCAAAAATAGCAGACCTACAAGCTCGTATCGCGCCACTCGGTGGCGCGATATGAGCTTGTAGATCTGCTATTTTTCAATAGCTAAAGCATAACATGATGCCGACACCAAAATGGGTGCCCGGTCAGAATGGGATAATGCTGTAAACCTCACTGTACTGCTGGCTAAAACGCTGAGGATGTTTGCTGTCAATCTTTGTCAACAGCATAAAAACAACAAAGCCGTAAAATACATGCACCGTACTGTATAAGACAAGTAATCACCACAGCCTAACCCATTCTGAACGGGCACCCATTTTGGTGTCAGCATCATGTTATGCTTTAGCTATTGAAAAATAGCAGACCTACAAGCTCATATCGCGCCACCGAGTGGCGCGATACGAGCTTGTAGGTCTGCTATTTTTTGAAAAATCGAAGAACGACTGACATTTTTAGAATCTGATCTCAGGTCAGAATGGGTTCATCAGACCAGTGTGTGTCTGGCGGAAACCTCGTATGAATCTGATCTCAGGTCAGAATGGGATAATGACGGGACGAGGTGCACCGCTGACTGCTTCCAAAATAGTTATAGGCTACTGTACATACAGTGATGTATTATGGCTGCGTCAGCAGAATTCACAGATCAATCAAGGAAAAAAACAACACCGCAATCATTTTCTACATAAATAAGTTAACACAAACTCGTTTTCAA
>NC_139702.1:3879366-3914366 GCF_964188405.1 Protomyctophum parallelum | reverse complement strand
GGGATATAATGCTGCATTCATGATTTGAGGCATTTTGTTCCAAAATGAAGCATATCAACAATCAACCTGTATTATTATTATCATTATTTATTTTTTGTCTCCATTGCACAGTAGTAGGAGTAATGACATTTTGTGGCATCTTTGGTCTCGGGGGGGGGGGGGGGGGGGAGGGGTGGGTGGGATTGTTTGTTTTTGTGTTCCTTGCTTTTGCTGTTATGTGTTGTTTTATATGTGTTTTGTTTTCTTTAAGTCATTCATGTTGTTACGTGTCTTATTGTGATTTTTGTCTTAAAATAAAAAACATTTGATAACAAAAAAAATAACCAATCAACCTGCTGGTCAAAACATCACAGCCTTAGGATAAATTGTTTAAACGCTATGTTCAATATGTGAGAGCAAAGAATTAAATAATGAAATAATATAATAGGCTATGGCAGGTTTACAGACATCAGGAAGTGACAGACAAGATTATGAGACTGATGTTACGTGTTTGTAGTGTCATCTGGTCTTCAACAGTTGCTATATGGATAATTGCGAACGCAATGAGCACTAACTATGAGAGCCTGCAGATCATGTCTGTGTGTCTGTCTGTCTGTCCTGCTGTGACACCACCAGCCCACCACCAGAGGGCGCAGCAATTTACAATTACAATTTAGGCATTTAGCAGACGCTCTTAATCCAGAGCGATTTACAATAATCAGGAACAAAAGCATGGGAATACAGCTGTAGCACACACACACACACACACACACACACACACACACACACACACACACAAGCTGCGTTTGCTTCCCGCGTTTGCGCGTCTTACTTGTATATATTATGTACACAGCCCATTCATTCTGCATAATATTATTATATAATTAGTACATACACGTACACACTCTATCAACCCTATAGTCTATCAACAATGGATGTTTGAGTGAATATAAGTTATCGTCAAGTGACGTCTGCTGTGGCTCTGCGGCGTAAAGCCTGCATGCCAGTAGTCCGTGTGCACACTTTGGCACCGTTAGCATAGACTGTAAAAAATATGGACAAAGCGTTCCCCGGGTCTAACATGGACGTAAAATGAAGCCTGTTATTCCTGCACTGTAAGTCGCCATCTTTCTAGATCCGTTTGGGCCCAGCTGGCCCATTGGCTGGCTCCGTTTGGGCCCAGCTGGCCATTGGCTGGCCCAGACAACGAGGCGGGACTTCCCCCCTTCTTCTCCGTTGGTTTTTATTTTGACTCGAGTGGGTGGGGACTCCCGATCATAGACTGTAACGGTAGCCACGCCCCTCAGAACATACGCGACTTTATGGTCATTTATTTTATAAATGGGACCATAATTTTCCAAAAAGAATATTATGACATTAGAAATGAGACTTTAAACTAGTGACTGGAAGCAGAAAGTATTCATGACCATGTTTATTAAGGTAATACAGTCTAGGTGAAGTTGGGCCCAAATAGGCTACATGGACTTCTATGGGGCTATGGGGTTTTTTTTGGTCCAGTGACAGCGCCACAACAGGCCATTATATGAACTTTCAGGAGTTTCAGGCTTCACAAAATATCTGTCTGACTGCCCCCCTGACCGTTAGCCATGAGTCAAGCTGGAGCATATGGGGGTCAGGAGGACTGTTGGCCACTGCCACAGAGGACTGTCCAAGTGGCTTTGTTTAGTGCTGGAGAAGGATGAGTGCCTCCAATGTGCTGCTCGTCCACTAGCACATCCTCGTGGAGTGGAGGATGAGAGCATCTCATCAGGATGCCATCCAGCTTCCATCATTTACTGCAGCGTCACGCCGTCACACAAACTATCCAAGGTAGCGGATCTTAACCCATTCTGACCTGAGATCAGATTCATACGAGGTTTCCACTGGACACACACACTGGTCTGATGAACCCATTCTGACCTGAGATCAGATTCTAAAAAAATGTCAGTCGTTCTTCGATTATTCAAAAAATAGCAGACCTACAAGCTTGTAGATCTGGCTATTTTTCAATAGCTAAAGCATAACATGATGCTAACACCAAAATGGGTTCCCCGTTCAGAATGAGTTAAAGGTCGAAATGTGGCAAATGTGGTCAATTGCATCAATTTAAAAAACAATTACAACATTTTCTTCAAAACAAATTTCGTAAATAAAAAGAAAGCAAATATGATTTCCCATGAATAAATGCTGTCACGTACGGCCCCTTGGCCTGCAGCCTGCAGGGCCTATGCTGTATATCTGGTGTACTGTCCTGTCTGTGTGTTTCTCCCACAGATCATGTGGGCGTCGGCCCACTTGAGACTTCTCATTAGGTGCATTAGGAGCACCTGATCAGTGCTCCTGAAACCCTATAAAAGAGGGCTTGCCAGCCATTCTCGGTGTCCCTCTCAGGGGGGCAGTCAGACAGATATTTACCCAGGGGGGCAGTCAGACAGATATTTAACCAGGGGGGGCAGTCAGACAGATATTTAACCAGGGGGGCAGTCAGACAGATATTTAACCAGGGGGGCAGTCAGACAGATATTTAACCAGGGGGGCAGTCAGACAGATATTTAACCAGGGGGGCAGTCAGACAGATATTTAACCAGGGGGGCAGTCAGACAGATATTTAACCAGGGGGGCAGTCAGACAGATATTTAACCAGGGGGGCAGTCAGACAGATATTTTGTGAAGCCTGAAACTCCTGAAAGTTCATATAATGGCCTGTTGTGGCGCTGTCATTGGACCCAGAAAAACCCATAGCCCCATAGAAGTCCATGTATTTGGGCCCAACTTCACCTAGACTGTATTACCTTAATAAACATGGTCATGAATACTTTCTGCTTCCAGTCACTAGTTTATTTAAAGTCTCATTTCTAATGTCATAATATTCTTTTTGGAAAATTATGGTCCCATTTATAAAATAAATGACCATAAAGTCGCGTATGTTCTGAGGGGCGTGGCTACCGTTACAGTCTATGATCGGGAGTCCCCTCCCACTCGAGATAAAAATAAAAACCAACGGAGAAGAAGGGGGGAAGTCCCGCCTCGTTGTCTGGGCCAGCCAATGGCCAGCTGGGCCCAAACGGAGCCAGCCAATGGCCAGCTCGGCCCAAACGGATCTAGAAAGATGGCGACTTACAGTGCAGGAATAACAGGCTTCATTTTACGTCCATGTTAGACCCTTTTCCCTGCTTCGTCTCAACCATTACTCAATGGCTCTGGTCTCAGCCACCGCGGTGGATATTAGACATTCCGTTTTATTTTATTTTTTATGTTGCCACTACTGTTGGAGCAGCCATAAACTACACAGGTCCAGCTCGATGTTCTGGGCATCTTTGTAATGTTAGTGTTAGTAAAAAAGCAGGTAAAGGAGTAAAGTTTGAGGCAAACTAACATCAGTCACTCTGCCGTTCACTGTAGTGAGCGGGAGCTAGGGGAGGGAGATTTCTAAGTTGACTAGGTAGACGCCCCGTCCCGTGATTGGCTGGCCCCGGGGCTCCCCCGCAGCGGATTGGCCTCGGCCCCTGTCCATCATTCCAACTTCTATTCTAATTCCAACTTGTATTCTAATGAGTCGTTCAATCATTGTCCTTCCAGGCTATGGGATTTCTCTGGGAGGTATGGGGTCTAATCGCCTCTTGCCTGAGAGTAGCGGCCATTGTTTCCCCTGTGCTCTCTATGGTAGTAGCATACTAGCACTGTCAATTAGCATCGAACGTTTGCGCTCGTTATAGCTAAATACGGTATTAAAAAATTATGAATTATGATCGAAAATCTCAGTTACAATGAAACTGAATGGAGGTGTTTTTTTAAAGGGTAACTGTTCCGTTTTGGCAGAGTCTGACGATCCGCGATGTCAAGACCAGTCACTCCGCCCAGTCAACCCCAGTCATGAAGCCTTCTACCTGGGCATCATTTCGTCTTTATGTCCCCTGTCTGTCTGGTACCATCAGACCATCCAATAGCTATAGCAATTATCACAATTTAAATAAATAAGCATATTTTAAACTATTTCACATTAACAATGTTGGTAAAACTAAGATATTTGAGGGGAAATATATAATTAATATCCACAAATAAAATATTATCATTGATTAACTCCATTCCTCTACCCTCCATCCCTTTAGTTTCCATGCTTATTGAGCCCCTCCTATATTTCATCTATACTAACCAATTATATATTATAATATAATAGTATAATAATAATATAATAGTATATATAACCATACATTTTAATATTAGTACATTTAAACAGAAGAGAGCTAATTAAATAACCAGTCACTTTTATTGTTTGCGCAGCGCAGCATAACAGATGTACAAGCTGTCGACACGGAATGGTATGTACCGTATGGTACACGATGTAAGCTTGTAGATCTGTTTATTTTAACCATGCTTCGCGAATCGCCGCCGCCGTCACGCAAATTATGACAAAGCATGCGATGATGAGACTTCATGCGAGAGTCCTGTCAGAATCTGTATTGTGTCAGTGTGTGTGTGTGTGTGTGTGTGTGTGTGTGTGTGTGTGTGTGTGTGTGTGTGTGTGTGTGTCGGCGCGCGCTGTTCTCTTCTCTCTCTTGCCCCAAAAATTGTAGACAGTAAAATGACGATTTCCAACTACACTACAGTGCAATCGTGGCATTTCTCGCAGATTTGCGTGCAGGGGGGCCTTCTGCTCTCTCATTGTCTCTCCCTGCAAGTGTTTTAAGCATATTAAAATAGCATAAAAATATAGCATGATTTTTATGATAGCCAATATTGGGCCTATGGTCGAATATGACATCAAGGCTATTAATAGCAACTCATGTAATAAGTTGCTAACCCGGTACTCCAGTATGGCTTGTGTGGGATAAGTGGGACGGGGTCCCCGTCCCACACATGTGATACTTCTGTCCCTCAAATGAACAGTTTGGATCTGGTCACCCTACGATGTCCCAATAAATAATTCGTTCTCAACATGTGGGTCCCCACATGATTTGGCGGTGTCACTTCACTGTCAGTGACAATTTAAGGACTTTTAAGACTTTTATAATACCTCAAAGGCTCTAAAAGAAAAAATACCATTACTGCATCAAAACATTCAAAATCAGCAAAGCATGCTATAAAAAACTGGTTGGCCAGATTATTAAATCAACAATTGTGAAAATAGCCGATCTACAAGTTCACAACGAGCTTGTAGATTGGCTATTTTCACAATATTGCCACAATTCAAATGAAATGGCAAATATGAAAAGTCAATTGAAATAAGAGAAATGCTTTTTAACCTTCAGATAATGAACGCATTTAAGTGAAAATATAATGCAATAGCATTTACATTTCATCTCCAGGTGTGGTCATTCTATGACAGAATGAAAAAGCAAAAGCAAATAACATAGCACAGGGGTACTCAACTGGCGGACCACGGTCCACGACCGGACCGCGGACCACCTCTCTGCGGACCCTAGGCAAAAAAAAAAAAAAGCTCAGGCCAGGCCAGCCACAGTCAATTTCAATTCAATTGAGGCAGTGTTGCTGCAGCACAACTATACATTGTGTGTCTTATGTTAATGGAGGGAAGAAGTTAATAATATAAATAACATCAGATGGTACATTTCTCATGTGAAATTGCTGCAAAGGCCCCCAAAATGTCCCCCAAGGGCCCCCAAAGTGTGATTTGGATTTGGAGTTCCACTCCGGGCCTGCACTCTGCACCCCATTATTGGTTGGTTGGAAGGGGATCTGATTTGTATAAGCTTGGCTTGACCATACTAAACGGGCATAGAGCCCCGCTCTCCGATGGACGCCGCGCATGGGACCGGACCTCGGTCTTATTCATAATTTCTAGTTGAGGACCCCTGACATAGCATTTACATTTTCAAATTGGCGTGTGTAGGCCTACTATTTGAAAATGATAATGCAATGCTATTTGCTTTTTCATTTGGTCATAGAATGAGCACACCTAGAGTTGAAGCAAAAGCAAATCACATTGCATTTTCCTTTCCTTTGTATTTCCTTTCCGTACACATGCCAATTTGAAAATGAATCTACACCAAACAAGTGATCTGCAAGCTCACAACACATCACACTGCATAACTGTGTTATTCACATGGAATACATATGTAATTCCCTTTGACCTCATGGGGTCATTGAGGGAGTCACCAAGCTAGATGTGACTGTAATGCCCCTGACCAATGATTAGTGGTCAGGGTGGGCTACATGGGGGGGACCCCTTAACTTAGGTGTTTCGCCAATAGCGTCCAGGAGGGATTACCCTGGGAGGGAGATTTCTAAGTTGACTAGGTAGACGCCCCGTCCCGTGATTGGCTGGCCCCGGGGCTCCCCCGCAGCGGATTGGCCTCGGCCCCTGTCCATCATTCCAACTTCTATTCTAATTCCAACTTGTATTCTAATGAGTCGTTCAATCATTGTCCTTCCAGGCTATGGGATTTCTCTGGGAGGTATGGGGTCTAATCGCCTCTTGCCTGAGAGTAGCGGCCATTGTTTCCCCTGTGCTCTCTATGGTAGTAGCATACTAGCACTGTCAATTAGCATCGAACGTTTGCGCTCGTTATAGCTAAATACGGTATTAAAAAATTATGAATTATGATCGAAAATCTCAGTTACAATGAAACTGAATGGAGGTGTTTTTTTAAAGGGTAACTGTTCCGTTTTGGCAGAGTCTGACGATCCGCGATGTCAAGACCAGTCACTCCGCCCAGTCAACCCCAGTCATGAAGCCTTCTACCTGGGCATCATTTCGTCTTTATGTCCCCTGTCTGTCTGGTACCATCAGACCATCCAATAGCTATAGCAATTATCACAATTTAAATAAATAAGCATATTTTAAACTATTTCACATTAACAATGTTGGTAAAACTAAGATATTTGAGGGGAAATATATAATTAATATCCACAAATAAAATATTATCATTGATTAACTCCATTCCTCTACCCTCCATCCCTTTAGTTTCCATGCTTATTGAGCCCCTCCTATATTTCATCTATACTAACCAATTATATATTATAATATAATAGTATAATAATAATATAATAGTATATATAACCATACATTTTAATATTAGTACATTTAAACAGAAGAGAGCTAATTAAATAACCAGTCACTTTTATTGTTTGCGCAGCGCAGCATAACAGATGTACAAGCTGTCGACACGGAATGGTATGTACCGTATGGTACACGATGTAAGCTTGTAGATCTGTTTATTTTAACCATGCTTCGCGAATCGCCGCCGCCGTCACGCAAATTATGACAAAGCATGCGATGATGAGACTTCATGCGAGAGTCCTGTCAGAATCTGTATTGTGTCAGTGTGTGTGTGTGTGTGTGTGTGTGTGTGTGTGTGTGTGTGTGTGTGTGTGTGTGTGTGTGTCGGCGCGCGCTGTTCTCTTCTCTCTCTTGCCCCAAAAATTGTAGACAGTAAAATGACGATTTCCAACTACACTACAGTGCAATCGTGGCATTTCTCGCAGATTTGCGTGCAGGGGGGCCTTCTGCTCTCTCATTGTCTCTCCCTGCAAGTGTTTTAAGCATATTAAAATAGCATAAAAATATAGCATGATTTTTATGATAGCCAATATTGGGCCTATGGTCGAATATGACATCAAGGCTATTAATAGCAACTCATGTAATAAGTTGCTAACCCGGTACTCCAGTATGGCTTGTGTGGGATAAGTGGGACGGGGTCCCCGTCCCACACATGTGATACTTCTGTCCCTCAAATGAACAGTTTGGATCTGGTCACCCTACGATGTCCCAATAAATAATTCGTTCTCAACATGTGGGTCCCCACATGATTTGGCGGTGTCACTTCACTGTCAGTGACAATTTAAGGACTTTTAAGACTTTTATAATACCTCAAAGGCTCTAAAAGAAAAAATACCATTACTGCATCAAAACATTCAAAATCAGCAAAGCATGCTATAAAAAACTGGTTGGCCAGATTATTAAATCAACAATTGTGAAAATAGCCGATCTACAAGTTCACAACGAGCTTGTAGATTGGCTATTTTCACAATATTGCCACAATTCAAATGAAATGGCAAATATGAAAAGTCAATTGAAATAAGAGAAATGCTTTTTAACCTTCAGATAATGAACGCATTTAAGTGAAAATATAATGCAATAGCATTTACATTTCATCTCCAGGTGTGGTCATTCTATGACAGAATGAAAAAGCAAAAGCAAATAACATAGCACAGGGGTACTCAACTGGCGGACCACGGTCCACGACCGGACCGCGGACCACCTCTCTGCGGACCCTAGGCAAAAAAAAAAAAAAGCTCAGGCCAGGCCAGCCACAGTCAATTTCAATTCAATTGAGGCAGTGTTGCTGCAGCACAACTATACATTGTGTGTCTTATGTTAATGGAGGGAAGAAGTTAATAATATAAATAACATCAGATGGTACATTTCTCATGTGAAATTGCTGCAAAGGCCCCCAAAATGTCCCCCAAGGGCCCCCAAAGTGTGATTTGGATTTGGAGTTCCACTCCGGGCCTGCACTCTGCACCCCATTATTGGTTGGTTGGAAGGGGATCTGATTTGTATAAGCTTGGCTTGACCATACTAAACGGGCATAGAGCCCCGCTCTCCGATGGACGCCGCGCATGGGACCGGACCTCGGTCTTATTCATAATTTCTAGTTGAGGACCCCTGACATAGCATTTACATTTTCAAATTGGCGTGTGTAGGCCTACTATTTGAAAATGATAATGCAATGCTATTTGCTTTTTCATTTGGTCATAGAATGAGCACACCTAGAGTTGAAGCAAAAGCAAATCACATTGCATTTTCCTTTCCTTTGTATTTCCTTTCCGTACACATGCCAATTTGAAAATGAATCTACACCAAACAAGTGATCTGCAAGCTCACAACACATCACACTGCATAACTGTGTTATTCACATGGAATACATATGTAATTCCCTTTGACCTCATGGGGTCATTGAGGGAGTCACCAAGCTAGATGTGACTGTAATGCCCCTGACCAATGATTAGTGGTCAGGGTGGGCTACATGGGGGGGACCCCTTAACTTAGGTGTTTCGCCAATAGCGTCCAGGAGGGATTACCCTCCAATATGCCTCAACCCCGCTCGCGGAAGAGGTGCGCCTGGTGAGGGTTTAAACCCCGCAGCTACGTCGAGTCCGCCTACAGGAAATACGTAGGCTGCGACCATGAGACCAGCTACGGAATCGGTCTATAGCCTACGTATACCTATATACGTACCATAACATTTTAGTCAACTAAATCTACAGTTGATTTTGTCAACAAAAATAAATAAATATATATATATATAACATAGCACCTGACGAAGCTCACGGCGAAACGCGTCGTGCTAATAAATAAGTTTGATGCAGTAAGTTGTCCGTCTCTGTTCCCTGGAGTGTGCAGTCCCTTCCTTGGAAGGTTTTTCTCTTTTTTGATGTCTATGCCTGCTAACTAGACTTGCACCTCCTACGGGTCTTTATGGATGTGCAGGAGTCCCTTTTTTGTCTCATATATATATCACTCATTCTTGAGATGAGGGACAAAAGTGGAAAAAACATGTCCCACACATAAGAGCCTTATTATTGTTAAAAATAAATAAATTTAATAAAAATAAAAGCACTTGCAAAGTTAAATGTAATACAGTTGTGCATTATTATGCCATTAATTTCATTATAATTGTTTTCATATGCCATCTGAATTAGTTAAAAGCAGGCACTGTACCCAAAAACGCCTGTATTTAGCCTGTCCCCAGCAAGTGGTCATAATTTCAAACTGCTAAAAAAGTGTCTAATACTGTCACAATCACATAAATATACATACTAAATTAAAGTAGATTGTCAACAACATAGCAAACAATATACACAATAATTTTAATTTATATTTTCCATTAGATATCTCATATCAAATGTGTGTCCCACGTCTCCCGTCAACTCCGTCAGGTTTTTTAAAAGTCTTAAATTAATCAGAAAATATTGTCGACAGATTTAGCCTGAAGACTCCTTTTCCAAGTCCCGTTTGTATTTGTTGCAACAGTGGAGCACCTGGTCTGACAAGCATTCAATTGTTTGATATTTTAAACAAACAATGTTGATATCAGGGTGGTCACAGCTTTTACATGTCAACTCCGTCAGGACATTATTATGATCTTTGTTAAGAATTCCAAAATAATGTTTATTATAAAAGTTTAGGGTTAGGTTTAGCTAACAAATGAAGCAAAAACAAAATGGCTACATTGTACTACAGAGGGTTAAGATGAAAACAAATGACATTTTGTCAACTCCGTCAGACGTCAACTCCGTCAGGTTTTGTGTCTGACGGAGTTGACATGTATCTGACGGAGTTGACAAAAGTGTTCCTAAAACAATAAAATTATAGTTTTTGAATAATGGGACGTATTCTAATTTGGCACACAGTTAGAGCATGCCTTAAGGAACATTTTTGGCTATAGGGCCATCACATATTTGTCTCGTGGTGACCATGGCAGCCATTTTCCAAAATTGCCGCCACCTGATGTTATTTTACAATAACTCAAGTTCTACTCTTGATTCTGGTGACTAAGACTACATTTTCAAGGATGAGGGATACATAAGTACTATTTAGATTTGTCCTGTGACCATGGCAGCCATTGTTTTTCAAAATGGCCGCCACCTGCTGTTATTTTACCAATAACTCAAGTTTTAGACCACCAAGGATCTTGATTCTGGCGACTAATCATTACATTTTCAAGGATGAACTTTCTCTGGGAGGGGTCAGGGCTTATTTCAGGTGCAGGTTGAGTTGCTACTGACAGGACATTAAAAGGAGGTGGGCACAGTTTGACTTCACTGGCCACTGCAGTGTGGCGTTGTATCTTGGTGGCCTCCTGCCAGTGTTTCTCCATCCTTCTCATGAGCTCTGTGTTCTGGGGCTCTGTTATAGTCAACTTACATTGTCTTGGCTGGAGATTGCTTTCCTGCAGGGTCCAGCCCAGTCTTGTGCAGATGGCTGCTGGCCCACCTGGAGGCCCCAACCTCACTTGTTTGGTTGGTGTGATTAGGTGGGGTGGTCTTCCCCAATCAGGATGAAGGGTTTGACCCTTTCAAACGGCAGTCTGGCCAAGTGTCTGTATTTAGTTGTGAGGCTAGATACAGGATACGATTGCTCACCCAGCCCCAGGTGACTTGAGGTGAAGGCTCCTTTGATTTGGTAACATTGCTTTGGTTGACATGCTGGGGACACAGAACGACACTGATGCCTTCAGTGTCTGCACATCCTGCCTGATAGTCCTGAAGGCAGATCTTCTGTCTTCAGTCTTTCGCTCACTGTTCACTGCTCACTGTTCACCTCAAGCAGGTCTTCAAGGTGTTTGCCTTTGCACAGGCTATATGGCTAGGACTCGTGCTTCAACCACTCAGAGAACTCCAACAGGGTGTTGGTTGCTCCTGGGCCGCAGAGCATTGTGCGGCAGAATTCAGCTCTCATCTCTGGTGGCAGCTTGTTGAGGAGTCGTGCAACATGTGAGCCGCATCTAAGTTCTGTGTCTCCCTCTGGGCCTAGGGTAGACACTTGCTATTTTCCGTAACACTAATTGGTGGGGCTGTCCAAACTTGTTGTTTAGGTGTCAATTCGGGTCTCTGTTTGTGAAGTCGGGTCTAGGTGGTCTAGAAGATGAGTTATTTAGTCAGGGGATATTAATACAATCTGGTAATAAATTCCTTATCAAGAATTTTCTTCACCAATGTGTTTGGAAGGGTGTCTACTAACATATCCCACATTGCTTTATATTCAACCACCCTAGGGGACCTTTTGACAGCTGCTGAAAGTTGGGGTACCATCAACAACCTATATAAGGCAAAATGTTCATTATGCTTTAAGTAGCATGTGACATGTCAAACTAGGGAGTTTTCATGATTCTGAATGCATTCCAAGCATTAGCTATGCACGAAGAACACTCCTTGGGCTGAAAACGGCCATAGCCATCATCACAAAATGAGGTCAGCACATTTGGGCAAGTGGATATATGGCCGAATTTAGCCCAAGGGATTTGACCCCTAGTTTGGCCATAGACTCCCTAGTTTTGCCATAGCCACTTGGTATGGTACCCAACTTTCAGCAGCTGTCAAAAATGCCTCTAGGGTGGTTCAATAGAAACCAATGTGGGATATGTTAGTAGACACCTTTACAAACACATTGGTGAAAAAAATATTGGTAAGAAATGTATTCACAGATTTGACATTATTCTGATAATATTCCCTGACTAAATTGGTAAAATAATAGCAGGTCCACCATTTTTTTAAATGGCTGCCATTGTCACGGGATAAATCTAAATAGATAAAACTGTATTCCTCCTCATTGAAAATGTAGGATTAGTCATCAGAATCAAGATCCTAGGTGGTGTAGAACTTGAGTTATTGGGAAATAACAGCAGGTGGCGGCCATTTTGAAAAATGTCTACCATGGTCGCAGGACAAATCTAAATAGTACCAATGTATCCCACATCCTTGAAAATGTATGATTAGTCACCAGAATCAAGATCATAGGTGGTGTAGAACTTGAGTTATTGTAAGATAACAGCAGGTGGCTGCCATTTTGAAAATGGCTGCCATGGTCACAGGGCCAATATAAATAGTACCACTGTATTCCTCATCCTCGAAAATGTGGGATTAGTCACCAGAATCAAGATCCTAGGTGATCTAGAACCTAAATCAGTTAAACTTGTCAACTCCGTCAGATGTTCGTCAACTCCGTCAGATGTTCGTCCCGTGATGTTTTTGTTAATTTCCAAAGAAATGGAAAATGTGATGTTAAATATTTTGTGCATATGTATTGAAACACCAACTGAAATGATACGTAATGATGATTTTTTTTTTTTTTTACATGGTTTTCATGTTATAATATTGAAAATAGAGGCTGAAATGACGGATTTGAGAAATTGGATATTTCATAATAGTGTGATATTGGAAAAAAACAATATTAAAATAATTGTATTACTTAACTTGATTACTGAAAGCCATTATAAGCGAACTGAGGACTTTATATTATTGTTGAAATTATCAAATTCAATTAAAAGGTATTTTAGTGTGTCTGACGGAGTTGACATGAATCGGGTATTAAGTGCATAAATGTCCCATTTTAGAAAGAAATGTTATGCGAAAAACCTGTTCCTTCTCAATATTGGTAGTTGAGACCTGTGTCTACAAATACATCCATTTGATTTGAATGTATCTTAAAAAAAAAAAAAATCCAGTTTGAAAAAAGTTTTGTCCCTTATCTCAAGAATGGGTGATATATATATATATATATGTTTTGGAGGGCCTTGATTGCATCGTAATGGCTGATTTGACACTTGTTTGCATGCTGAAAATAGCCGAACTACAAGCTTACAACGTATCGCAGCACATGTTGTGAGCTTGTAGATCAGCTATTATCAGGGCGCAACCAAACATAAAATGAAGTTGTCTGTTGTCTTAGCTCTATTGGATCTTTTCTCCACGAGTCCCTCCCTAACATTTTACTATTTGTTTCTGTGTTGACTAAATCTAAACCAACTGCAACAGTTGCCACCGTTGTGTGGTTATATTGCATTAACATCCTTTACCATAATTATACAGAATACAGATTGGTCAAAAGATAATGTTTTATTCACACACAAGAGTCGTATGATCATCATGATGACATCAGACATTGTGTACAAACTTAGCTGCAAAACACTCAATGAAGGTGTCAAAGTCTCCCAACTCATCCTAAACAGATGGCATGAATTCATACAATGTGACACTGTATGATAAAGACACTATACTGTGGTCATTTAACTCAATCAATTATCATCCTCACCATCCTCTCTCTGTCTCCCCTAATTTGTCCTATTGTTTTCAGTTTCCATAGAATTATCTATACTCTCAGAAATACAGATCTGTAAAGGTCCTTTCGGTTATAAATATCAACAACTGGGGACCATGTGGTGTCTCCTCAAGGACCCCTGGCTAGTAATTCATTTTAACCCATTCTGACCTGAGATCAGATTCATACGAGGTTTCCACTGGACAACACACTGGTCTGATTAACCCATTCTGACCTGAGATCAGATTCTAAAAAATGTCAGTCGTTCTTCGATTTTTCAAAAATAGCAGACCTACAAGCTCGTATCGCGCCACTCGGTGGCGCGATATGAGCTTGTAGATCTGCTATTTTTCAATAGCTAAAGCACGACATGATGCTAACACCAAAATGGGTTCCCGTTCAGAACGGGTTAAAGGAGACCTGCGGTTTTTTTCTGTACACGCGGAGAGAAGTCGAGGGGTGACAACACAAGCGTATTTACGCGGGCGTAATGGTCCCATGATGAAATTGTTACGCGTGTGCTCGTTTCATGGGCGACAAATGGGCGACAATGGTGGAATTTGGCGATGGATCAATTATGGCTAAAGTCGTTGTTTTGATCATTCAACGGAAAGTCCAATCTGCTCAGTTCAAAGCTTGTTGGAAGCGTGACTTTGAGGACATTCTGAATCCAAGGGCCCTCATTGGTTCAGGGCCCCTGTGTTCAGGGCCCCCCTGTGCACAGGGCCCCTGTGCACAGGGCCCCTGTGCACATGCACACTTGGCACAAGCCATAATTCGTCCATCTCTCTCTCTCTCTCTCTCTCTCTCTCTCTCACCCACAGAGTTCTGAACCCACTGGCATAGTGTCTTATAGGGTGAGGGCATAGTGACGCGTTCGGTAGGATCATAGTGTCTTATAGGGTGAGGGCATAGTGACGCGTTCGGTAGGATCATATTGTCTTATAGGGTGAGGGCATAGTGATGCGTTCGGTAGGATCATATTGTCTTATAGGGTGAGGGCATAGTGATGCGTTCGGTAGGATTTTGGCTTATTTGTGCGCCATCTTCCTGCCTACATGTAGGCTAGTAGGATGCTAGGCTACTTTGGCTGCCAGTCTGTAGTTCATAAGTTTGCTTGTCAATGACGCTGGTGTGTACACTGTCACTGCAGTACACCATCTTCCATCTCTCTACTATGTTTGACTTGGCTCTGGATCGACGGTGGTATTATTATTATTTGCTATTAGAAAATGTTCGGGTGTTCTGATCTGATAGCCGCCTCCCCTCCCCTCACGTCAACTTTCTCAATGTTTACATCTTACTTGACGAGAAGACATGTGGACATACAGTATCCTTATGGAACCAGGGAGAGGGGGGGAAAACACCAAGAGAGTGACAAGTGATCAGTCAAACATACTGTATGTGTTCTCTCCGCAGTAAATAAATAATCTGTCTGTATGCGATCTGACCATTATTACTTTGATTACACTGTCATGCTCGTTTGAGGACAGGTAGAGAGCAGAGCATACATGTCTTTGGGAATGTTGCTGAAGGTTATGTTATTTTGTCAGCTGACACTCAAATCTAAGAAACCATACAGCGTGTATTTAATTATTTGATATCTCCGACAGTCAAGGCTATACAATGGAAGCATAATTCTGACGGCCCGCGGTGGAATGGACAAGTTAAAGTTAGAGTATAAAAACGGACAGGGCAGACACCCATTACTGTTGTGGATCAAGGTTATGTTATTTTGTCATCTGACACCCAAACCATACAGTGTTTATTTATTTTGTATATCTGCAGTGGTATATGTCTCCACAGTGAGGTTAGAAAATGTAGCCTTTGGCAGCCTACTGCTATAGCCTATTATCCTATTGGTAGGCAGGAAAATGGCAACCAGAATAACCTGTTTTGAGTGAAACTCCTCCCTATGCACTGGCCCCATTGTCTTATTGGCTAGTCTCTCATCAACAGGCGATGAATAAATAAAACCTGCTTATTACTGGAACTTTTGATTAATAATTTAATTCATGATTAAATCTAAATATGCGAGAACTTGTAACTAAAGCTGTCAAATAAAACATAAGGCATTGAAATACTCAAGTAAAGTAAAAGTACATTAAACCTCTTGACCTTCACCTCTTCACTCTTGCTTTTAGTTGAGTTTTACTATGCACGTTCCTACCCTGCCCTGACTGATTGCTTGTTGCATGTGGTGTTTTTATTTGTTTTTATTTATTTTATGTTCTTATATTCAATTTTGTTCTTTGCCATTGTTCTATCATTTTAACTACTTGTGTTTTATTGTATTATATGTTTGTGTCCTGTGAAGCACTTTGAGCTGCATTTATGTATGAAAGGTGCTATACAAATAAAGTTTATTATTATTATTAAAAGTACAGCAGAGTAAATGTGGTTACTAACCATCCACTGGCACTACAATGAATGCTCTTGTTCTTGATTAAAGATGACTTTGATCATTTAAGTCAATCAATCATCATTGTCACCTCCCTCTCTCTGTCTCGATCCCCCTCTCACTCCTATAAAGCTTGAGGTGGAGATCATTGCTGTTAGTGTGGAGTTCACATGTGACATTTACACTGTATATTCTATACTTTATTTGAAATTATACTTCACTTACTATACTTTTACTTACATTTTTTTTGTACTTCTACTTATTAGAGTATTGGAGACCACATCTGATGAGGAGGCAACAACAGCATGTCAGTTCAATAGCTTTGTAGTGGGTTGGGGGAATATTACTACTGGCGGAAACTAAGTAAAAGTACTGTACTGGAGTAAATGTAGCCTACCTAATACTTCTATACTTGTCATTTATTTGTAACTTTACTTGTATTTATTTAATAGCTTTAGAGTTACTCCTCAGATTTACATTATTAATAGCTCTACAACCTCACAACACTTTGTATCGTGGCGTGTTGATGTGAGCTTATAGATCTTCTATTTTCAAATTTAAGTTTAAATTAGGCTGAACATTCTCTTTTTTTTTGTACCAGAAATCAAGCATGCAGGAGCCTCTTAGAGAACGTATCCTGAACACACTGGAGGAGCTGGGAAAGCAGGAGTTTGAGACCTTTAAGTGGCATCTGAAGGAGGAGTTTGAGCGATGGTGGCACCTGCAGCAGTGTGTGAACGTGGAAGGCCTCTGCAACGCTACGAGGGAGTACACCGCTGACCTGATCGTTCAGACGTACAGCAGCAACGGAGCACAGATCATGATGAATGTTCTGAAGAAGATCCACAGGAAAGACCTGTTGACCATGTTTCCTAGCATATGCACAGGTGGGTGAAGGAAGGGTAGATATATATATATTATGCATTAATCTCACTGGATTCCCGTGAAGTATAAGGAACGTTCTATAACCAAAGTCGGGCAATTATACTATAGTCTGGTTGTCCTGTTAGACAACCACACTAATTACTTTCATCTCTGTATATGCCATCCTCTCCCAGGCAGCCCTACACTGTCCTTATCGCCTGCCAGCCGGCCTGTCAACCCTCCATCCAAGCCCTCTCTCATCAGGTCTGCAGCTTCTGCTGACCATGGAGGACCTGCAGTCCAAACCAGGTCAAGGTTTGTACTTTACCTAAATCAATGTGTGTGTGTCTGTGTGTGTGTGCGTGTGCGTGTGCGTGTGCGTGTGTGTGTGTGTGTGTGTGTGTGTGTGTGTGTGTGTGTGTGTGTGTGTGTGTGTGTGTGTGTGTGGGTGCTGTGCTGTGCTGTGCTGTGATGTGATGTGATATCTCTCTCTCTCTCTCTCTCTCTCAAAAGGAACATAATATCAATAGGACATGAAGATGTGGTCCTATGCGATGTACAAAGGAGCAAGACAACTGGTATGTAATATTATAAGACTAATGATGCCTTCTAAATCAGTAGTTCTCACATTTTCAAGTTTTTTGTAAAATGTTCAAAAAATAGCAGATGTTTTCATGTCTTCACTGTACTGCATTACTGCTTGTTTTTTTAATGTCGTTGCCTTGCTTTTCTTTTATTCTCCATTGTTCTGTAAAGCACTTTGAGCTGCATTTCATGTCATGAAAGGTGCTATACAAATAAAGTTTTATTATTATTATTATTATTATTAGGTGTCGGGTTCTGGAGGTTAAATGGCAGAAGGATTGCTGCCCTGTGTGAGAGTTCCTACCAGGATCTGAAGAGGAGGCAGAGGATGGGGTAAGAAGGTCTACTTTATTTCTTTGTTTTGCTTTTTATTGACCCTTTTCTCCCCAATTTAGTCAATATGCCAATTGATTTCCCCCCCACACACATTTCACTGCTGTGTCCTACCGACTGGCCAGTGAGGCTCCTCCACCGGGAGGACGTAGAGCCTTTGTCCTGCTCCTCCCGCCCATCCCTCCATGCTCACAGGTCCTAAAGCCCGTAGGATTACATGCAGTGACAATAATCACGCTCCCGGGCTGACTTCTCTCCCGCGGGCCAGTCGTGTATAGATATCACGCTCGACGAAGCTGGATGCACCACGGTGGATTTGAACCACAGGCACTTTACAAATTGTTTAGTCCCCGATTATAATACGACCCCGTTTTTTAGGATATTTTTCATTGGAAACAAACGTAATCTGAATCAGGCCAATAGGGTATAGGCCTACTTCAAGTCATGATTCATGATTTGATTGAAGTTTTGTCTCACCTCGTGTTCTTTCTTTCTTTCTTTTCCCCAGTGGCTCAAATGACGATACCTTTGAAAAGGTTGAAGAGCTGGAACCAACGGTACCAGAGCTGGAACCAACGGTACCAGAGCTGGACCCATTGCTGCAGCCAGCCGTACATACAGACCCACAGCACCAGAAGGTCAACTCTATCACCCTGAGCCACCACGAGCTGTCCAATGTGAGGTCTACCTTTCTGTGCATCATATGCAGAGGTCAGTACCTCGTTATATTCTCTAATTTACTTCTCTTTTTTTCGTCCCAGGCCATTGAGATTGATATAACCATTAGACCATGAATGCCCATTTATAATGCAATGTCTTATCTCTGGGATCTGGGGTACACTATAATAATAAGTGTTTATTTAACTCTGAAAGTGTACAAATGTAATCAAATGACCCCTATACGGGTTCATTTGGTTACATTCGTTCACTCTCAGAGTTACAGACCTGTATAAGAGACAGATACAGTATGTTTAACATGTTCAGACCATGGACTTTTTTTTGTGAGGATTCCAAAGCTATAGATCACCATATTTGTCTGTCTCATCAGTGTCTGTTGGCTGCATTTTGGAAAGATTCCACATGTTTTTAACCGTCTCCAAGTAATGCTGTAGTTTTGATGGCTTCATAGATGTCATAATGCATCCTTGAAATTAACCCATTTAGGCCTGAGATGCAGATTCTAAAAATGTCTTCTACAGTTTTCTGAAAAAGCTATGTTTCTATATGTCAGTCGTTCTTCGATGTTTCAAAGACAGGTTTGAGAACCTACTGTCCTGAACAATGTTTGTGGATGTTGCAGATGTGATGCAGAACCCAGTGGTCGGACCATGCTGCCGCAGTCTCATTGGCTGTCGGGTCTGTGTGACCCAGTGGACGAGAAACACGCCAAACTGCCCCAAATGCAGGAGTGAGGCGTTCCCAGACAGCCTGTTTGAAATAACAGGGATGGAAGGGGTGATCGCTGCTTTGAGGGACACCATCAGAAATGTGAAAATGACCTAGTTGTCTGCCATAACATGGAGATTGTAGACTTTCACTATTGTTTTTGGAAAGAAATAAATAACAAGAAAACTATTGGTTGCTGTGATCAGTTTCAGTTTGTTGAATTTAATGTAATTGATGAATTTAACTTCCAGTAAATTGTTATTAACTTTTGTTAACAAATGTAACCGTAAAAAAAAGTGTAACGTTGTGTCAGTCAACCACGAAAGTGTTTGGAATATTAATGGAATAATTGATCTGATAAGTTTCTTCAAGTAGCCGACAGCTTGGAATAGTTAGTTTGGTATATCTATATTGTATTCCAACTAGTGAAAAACAAACAAACAAACAAACAAACAGGGGGTCCGACGGAATAAGAGTTTTAGTTTTTAGTTTTTAACATCCGGTCTGGACCGGATCACACAGGTGATAAGAAACACACGGCAGAGACCAGGCTTTCTTCCCAGGTGGAAGGTTTACATTTGAACTGGCAGTTATAGCTCCTTATTCATACCTGTGATAGCCTGATTTTTTATTAAATACTTTATTTGACAAATCACAAATCACCAAAGCAGAAAGTATCTTACGCACAGTCACAGCTCCAGGTTAAATCCAGATTATATAGGAGGAGTAATTGCGCCCTCTGCTGGTGTTTGCAGGTTTCAACCTGGCGTCACTATTTTGAGCATGTGAGTAAACAAATACATTGATAACAGCTGGTTTAGTGATAGCAGTTTGTGATTCAAGCATCAATGAGAAGAAAAATGCAATATGAGCAGAAATGAGTGCATAGGTAAATTGTGCGTGTGCGTGCATGTGTCTCACAACACGTGTCGCAATGCGTTGTGTGAGTTTGTAGATGGGCTATTTTT
The DNA here is from genome assembly GCF_964188405.1 of Protomyctophum parallelum. NCBI lineage: Eukaryota > Metazoa > Chordata > Actinopteri > Myctophiformes > Myctophidae > Protomyctophum > Protomyctophum parallelum. The sequence goes on along the minus strand of NC_139702.1, from coordinate 3,894,067 downwards.
TTTTTACCCCAGAATATGGATGCTGTTCAAGTGGTCAACAGATTTAGCTGGGGACCCCCGTGGAACCCCCCGCTGTGCTGTGCCAGGGATGTGTGTTAGGGACGACTAGACTTTTACTTTTAGGATACGATTTTCAGAAAGAACTCAAATCAGTACTGTTGGCCCGTGTCACACTCTGCCGTAGCCCCATATGTGCCCTCTCCCTATTGGCTCATTCTGTAGCTCCGAGATGAGGTCACACCCTGGGCCCCTCCCACCGCGGTTTCAGAAACGGCGCATGTTTCCACAAGGAACGATTCTTACCCTTTTCTGCACAATGAATCCAAAAAGTGAAGGGGCAGAAAAGGTTTACACTAATTCAAACTTAGCAACGCTAAAGAAAATCCAACTTTAAACGGTTACATGAGCGTCACAGCGGTTGTTTAGCATGTTTTTCAAGGAAGATGAAAAGCTTTAGCGCCTGCCCTGCCCTGCCCTGCCTTTAGCGCCTGCCCTGGTCGAACATTTCCAACTGACTTCAGTTCACTCGACACGCACGACTTCCTTGATAAACATGGAAGCGGCTGACTAAACAACCGCTGTGACGCTCATGTAACCGTTTAAAGTTGGATTTTCTTTAGCGTTGCTAAGTTTGAATTAGTGTAAACCTTTTCTGCCCCTTCACTTTTTGGATTCATTGTGCAGAAAAGGGTAAGAATCGTTCCTTGTGGAAACATGCGCCGTTTCTGAAACCGCGGTGGGAGGGGCCCAGGGTGTGACCTCATCTCGGAGCTACAGAATGAGCGTGGCACATATGGGGCTAACTCTGCCGGCAACCTTACGAAGCGGGACCTCAACTCAACTGGGCATAGATCAGGTAACCGGAGAAGGTGCTGAGGCCGCGGGTGTCACACAGCCGTCTTCCGTACATGAGCTGCACGTACACCTGCCCCCCTCTGTCCAGGGACAGTATGGCGGTCTGCGAGCCGCTGTCCTCGGAGTCCTCGCGGTTGTCCTCCCAGGCACTCGCCATCACCTCGCCGTTCCTCACCAGCTGCGTCTGGTAGTACAGCCTCTCCCCGGCCACGCCCACGTTGGAGTACGTCGTGAAGGAGAAGAAGTACAGGCCCGAGCGAGGTGCCGTGAAGATACCTGCGAGAGGGGTCAGAGTTTAGAGGGGGTCAGGGTGCATCGCAATGCTGGCTTGTGGTGGACATTTTGTCAAAATATATATGTAGACCTACAGTAACTTTACCAGAAACACATAGCCCTGAATGACCATAACAGGTCTTAAACTCAGAGTGTTCTAATGGACCATTATGGATCCATTTGTACACTGTCAGAGTTAAGGAGTCCTCCAAATGAAACATTAGAGAACCACGTACTAATAGGACTCCAAATATGCCATATAGTGTCATAGGAAATCATCTTTACTGCGTTGACCATTCGACGGCCCCTGTGCAGTGAGCTCTTACCTAGCCCTGGGTTGTGCAGTGAGCTCTTACCTAACCCTGGGTTGTAGCCGTTCCCTGTGCAGTGAGCTCTTACCTAACCCTGGGTTGTGCAGTGAGCTCTTACCTAACCCTGGGTTGTGCAGTGAGCTCTTACCTAACCCTGGGTTGTACCTGTGCAGTGAGCTCTTACCTAACCCTGGGTTGTGCAGTGAGCTCTTACCTAACCCTGGGTTGTGCAGTGAGCTCTTACCTAACCCTGGGTTGTGCAGTGAGCTCTTACCTAACCCTGGGTTGTGCAGTGAGCTCTTACCTAACCCTGGGTTGTAGCCGTTCCCCTGTGCAGTGAGCTCTTACCTAACCCTGGGTTGTAGCCGTTCCCCTGTGCAGTGAGCTCTTACCTAACCCTGGGTTGTAGCCGTTCCCCTGTGCAGTGAGCTCTTACCTAACCCTGAGTTGTGCAGTGAGCTCTTACCTAACCCTGGGTTGTGCAGTGAGCTCTTACCTAACCCTGGGTTGTGCAGTGAGCTCTTACCTAACCCTGGGTTGTGCAGTGAGCTCTTACCTAACCCTGGGTTGTGCAGTGAGCTCTTACCTAACCCTGGGTTGTGCAGTGAGCTCTTACCTAACCCTGGGTTGTACCTGTGCAGTGAGCTCTTACCTAACCCTGGGTTGTGCAGTGAGCTCTTACCTAACCCTGGGTTGTGCAGTGAGCTCTTACCTAACCCTGGGTTGTGCAGTGAGCTCTTACCTAACCCTGGGTTGTGCAGTGAGCTCTTACCTAACCCTGGGTTGTAGCCGTTCCCCTGTGCAGTGAGCTCTTACCTAACCCTGGGTTGTAGCCGTTCCCCTGTGCAGTGAGCTCTTACCTAACCCTGGGTTGTAGCCGTTCCCCTGTGCAGTGAGCTCTTACCTAACCCTGGGTTGTAGCCGTTCCCGTGGTTGAGAGAGATGACGTTGTAGGGAATAGTGACGTTGGCGCTGAAGGATCCAAAGCAGCTGGTGCTGAGGTTGAAGGAGGCTGTGAATGACACATGAGTGTCGCCTGTAGTGTCAGACAGAGAGACGCATGTTAACAAAGAGTTTGAAAGTTACAATTTATATAGCGCTTTTCTGAGTACTCAAAGTCGCTTTACAAAACGGAAAACAACATTTTATTAGGAACAAACGTACTAAAAACTGTAGAAGTAAAGGGATTAGGTCGGGTATACCACGTGGAGGGATTAGGTAGGGTATACCACGTGGAGGGATTAGGTAGGGTATACCACGTGGAGGGATTAGGTAGGGTATACCACGTGGAGGGATTAGGTAGGGTATACCACGTGGAGGGATTAGGTAGGGTATACCACGTGGAGGGATTAGGTAGGGTATACCACGTGGAGGGATTAGGTAGGGTATACCACGTGGAGGGATTAGGTAGGGTATACCACGTGGAGGGATTAGGTAGGGTATACCACATGGAGGGATTAGGTAGGGTAGGGTATACCACGTGAACATCTCAAAAGCATCCTCATGGCACACCCATGTGACCACATAATACACGGCAGCAGATGAAATGGGTGTGTTTTCATGTTTATCGTAAAGATCAAATAATCAATTCTGTTCCAGCTTGGATCAATGGAACCAATGTATTATATAATTACCTTTCTTGAATGAATAAAATGTGATTGTGTCTAATCTGTATGGTATATAATTTATATAATCTATTAATCTGTATGGTTAGACTAGAGTATGTTATTACAATAGAACTGCATTTTGTCTCCCTCTTCTATTGAGACATTTTGAAGGTCATGTCTCACCTACAGTAGACACAGGATATGGCAACACCGGACATATTTTTTTCTCACCCACTTCTTTCAGAAGCTAGACTGGGCCTGTGTCCGAGTGGCCCAATGGACACTATACGCTTCTAGTTAACACAAATCAACTCTGTCACTCAGTCATATAGGGACTATATGGATGGATTGTTCCAGTGGTGGACATGTACCTATGACTTCCTCCACGCTGTCGCTCAGCGCGCCCAGTTCCCTCCACAGACTGAGCAGCCTGTTGAAGGTGATCTCCCTCAGCGTGGTTAACTGCCCATGAGCACAGCAGCAGCCCCGCTGGCGGTTGAACACGCAGTCACAGTCATATGTGTCCTTGCATGGCAGCTCCCCCTGATATGTCACTGTCACGCAGCAGGTGGATGTGAGGGAGGGAGGGAGGAGAGAGATCCAGGTTGATGAATGCACAGTATAGACATATAGCCCATGTAAATGTATCTATGAATTACACAAAAGCAAGCAAAGTTATAAAATGTAGCTTGGAGAGTTTTCACACTTTGTGTAAATTTGAGACTCCAAGTGGAACTGTTTATAGCGCACCAGTGCGAGCAAAAGGAAAGCGTTTTCATACAAGCACCAAACATATTTTCTTCATCCTTTCCCCACCCAAAGACTTGAACTGAAATGAAATCAACGCCAGCACTGGAGGCGCCGCACGCCACCACCATACTCACCACCACACACCACCACACCACCACCACCACACCACCACCACCACCACACACCACCACACCACGCCACCACCGTACTCATGACTGTAACAAAATCAAGCAACGACGACACTGACACAACCACAGTCTGTGGACACTAGACATGGGGTCACGAGAGGAGACAGGACTCTCAATTAGTGCAATACACTAGAGTTTCATGGGTTTCAAATACTGACTAATAGTAGTTGACATGTCACATCATGACAGATGTTACCTGCCGTCTGCAGGAGGCCCACATCGAAGCGCATCGAAGCCCTCCCCCTGAGGCACAGGAAGCCCAGGAGAACCAGCATGCACGCCGCAGACCTCATCTCACAAGACACAGGATACCTGCATGAAAGAGATGCTTGTGAGTTGTGAGCATGCATGGGATGAAGCAAAGATAAAATGTCACGACGGAGCCTCCCCATGCCAGGAGCCTCCCCATGCCAGGAGCCTCCCCATGACGGAGCCCCCTCTCCCCATGACGGAGCCTCCCCATGCCAGGAGCCTCCCCACGGAGCCTCCCCATGGAGCCTCCCCATGCCAGGAGCCTCCCCATGGAGCCTCCCCACGGAGCCTCCCCATGGAGCCTCCCCATGCCAGGAGCCTCCCCACGGAGCCTCCCCATGGAGCCTCCCCATGCCAGGAGCCTCCCCATGGAGCCTCCCCACGGAGCCTCCCCATGGAGCCTCCCCATGCCAGGAGCCTCCCCATGGAGCCTCCCCACGGAGCCTCCCCACGGAGCCTCCCCATGGAGCCTCCCCATGACGGAGCCCCCCCATGCATGGGATGAAATGTCACACGGAGACACCAGCACTCGGTTCCCTAAATAATTATAGCAAAATGTGTAGAATCATGATGCTTTAAGGGTTCCCCAATTAGCGGCCTGCGGGCCATCTGCGGCCCGCGGAGCGCCCCCTTGTGGCCCACAGAATAATTAAAAAAACTAAACTTTTGGGGGGGGTCCCAGATATAAATGGCATTAAATTGGGGTCAGTAGCCTCTGCATGTCAAACTGGGGGTCCTTTTCAAATGGGGTCTTGCCCTGAACATTAATTTCAGGGCAAGACCTCGACCTCGAGCATGCCGACTCGGCCCCCAGCCTGGTACCGTAGTCAAAATATGGCCCTTGAGGAAAATTAATTGGGGAACCCTTTAGTATATTACTCTAGTCTAAAGTGCTAAACCTGCTGTTTGTTTTTGTTTTTTCATGTTGCCGTTTGTTTTTGATTTTCAGATTGTCTTGTTTAAAAAAACTATTCTGTAAATTGATCTGATGATAATGTGTGCAATAAATAAATCTTAAAAAAAAAAATCTAAACCTGTTTTTTGTTGTTCTACAAACAAAGAACAAAGACATTGCAGATTGAGGCTTTAATATATAGGCCTATATTTAAAATTGTATTGGTTTTGAACATTCATACCACTTTCAAATACTCTTTAATCATAAAATAAGTTTAAATAACTAATCTACTGTCATGATCTGTCTGTGTATACTTTTATGTCTTGTCTCATGCACCTCCCTCGTCCCTCCCTGTGATTACTGCTTTTCTCCACCTGTGTCCTGTTAGTCTCCCAGCCAATCCATCTGTTGATTGTCTTTGAGTGTCACCTGTGTCTATTTAAACCCACCAGTCTCTTCCCTGCCCTACAGTGCCACTAGATCTCAGATATTGTTATAGTGTTCTGTGTTCAAAGTGTGTTCTGTGTTTAAAGTCCAGAGGCGACCGAGCCTTTTCTGTTGTAGCCCCCAAACTATGGAACGCACTCCCCTCCCACGTCAAATTGGCCCCCTCCATCGAGACCTTTAAATCCCGCCTAAAGACCCACCTCTTTACCTTGGCTTTTTAAGTTCCTTTGGTCCTTGTATATGTTTTGTCTCACTGTGATGCTGTTGTTTTTCTGTTGTTTTCTGTAATGTGTCTCAGTCGTTGTCACTGTTTGTACGTTGTTTTCTCGCTGTTGTTTTTCTGTGTGGTAGCTTTAGTGCAGTTGTTTTTATTTTATTTTTTCTCCTGTACAGCACTTTGTAAACTCGTGCTTTTAAAACGTGCTATATAAATAAAGTGGATTGGATTGTTCAGTCCTAGTTATGTTCTCCTAGCCTATAGCGTTCCCTGTTTCTTGGAGAATAAATCACAGTGGATTAATGTGCCTCTTGACTGTCTGTTTTGCATTGTTTTGGATCTCCTCCTGAGTCGCACTCGCACTGTAACAATATAGGTCACAACGCATTGCAGCACGTGTTTGTAGATGGGCTATTTTCAGAGCACGAGATCAGAGCACAGATTGATCATTAAATAAACTGCTCTGAAAATGCACACGGCACACCCATCTGACCACTTAACACGGCAGTCGGCAGCCATTCGGCTTAAACATAATTATTAAGATATATGATGGCTTAATGGAGCCAGCAGCAAAGTAATTCGAATCAGCTCCACCTTTACCAGCTGCAGCATTAAAGTGACCGACACATTAATGCATTACTAATTACAATCCAACAATGGTATCCTTGTAAAATGGACCATTCTGCATGATAAAGTCAGAGGCATTGTGGGCCAGCTTGGTTTGATGTACAGTAGAATGCAGTGGCCAGTCATCTGCTGAAAGGTCATTTCTTCTCTGTCAGGTGGAAACCTCACATGTCCAAACAAAAACATTGCAAAAGCAGCAGATTGGCAGATTTCGAGCTTGCAGATCTGCTACTTTTGATGCTTTGTGTGACGCTGTAGTGTAGGATGATCAAGTAGGGTGTTAATTTACAGGGGGAAAAATATATAGATTCCATAACAACTGCCATCAACGTGTTACAGTGACCTTGTTGTTGCATGTTGTGACACCTGGGACGGCAGTGGCTCAGGACGTAGAGCAGCAGCGTGGGAATCTGAATTCTTACTTCGATCCACGGCAGTGTCCTTGAGCAAGACACTTCACCCCTAACTGCTCCCGCTGAGCAGGTTGGTGCCTTGCTTGGTTTCCTCCACGGTCCATGTGTTAGTGTTATGTAATGCACATTGTAAAGTGCTTTGCATAAGTGCTATAATGCATCATTTTACCATTTACATGCCTGCCCATTCCGCTTCAATGTGATTGATATTGAAATACATATAGGCCATAATAAAGATGCATCTCTGTATTGTATATATTTATCACATTAAGCAACGTCAATCAATATCAATCAAAATAATCATCATTGATCATTGATCATTGATCATCATCATGAATAAAAAATAACAGATTAATACAAAATAAATACAATAAAATCTCAACTGCCAACAAGCCATATGGTTATTTATCACGGTGAATTAAGTTACACTTAGAACATAATTTAAATATCTATGTATGCCACAAAGAAGCGTCAAATTGGAAATGCATTGTACCCCCCAAATGATTTAGAAGAAAACTATATTAAGAGGTCTGCATATATGGAGCCTTTACAAGTGACAGGCAATAGAAGGACAGCTAGGTCACAAAATAACCCAGGGGAGTATATAGGCCTAAGTATTATAACATTAACAACAGATACATTTGGACTGGATTAGCACCGGCAAACCAAGCTGTAACAAAAAAGAAAAGGAAAGGAGGGAAAAAGAAAAAAAAGAAAACCCCCCAAAAAACAGATTGGGGACAGGGTAAGAATGGAAGTTTGCTCAGAGTCCACTCACTGTGAACGTTCCAATGGATAGTGAAAAGGAAGGCTCCGGCAGCAGGGTCCAGCCTGGGACAGAGAAGAACCTGCAGATGTCACACTGAGTGGAGGTCAGATGATGGACTGCCACTACGACCGCCTCTCCGGTCACTTATATCTCCAGGTGTCCATAGCCAGGGGGGAGGAGGGAGATCTGTGTCCAATACAACTGACATTCTATTCACTAGTCGGGGTTCCTTCCCACTTCCAGGCCCATGTATGCTCTGGGGCTTAGAACCAAAACAATCCATGTGTGTGGAAGGCGAGAGCAGGACCCACCCTGCACAGTAGAAATCCTGAGTGTTAACTGAACTCTGTCTCTGACAGTGTAATAAATGGACCCTTACGAGTCCTCTGGTGTGTATTAGGTTATTGTAGCCTAGGTCAGTGGTGTCAAGTTGGCCGATACCATCAGTTTGTTTCTGATCTGACATCAGCTCCATGCTTGGAGCATTGTCACTCTAATCCCTGCATGGTCATCCCAGCGGAAGCTCTGGTTCAGCTGAGGTGTGTCTTGGAACATGAGTAAATCTGAGGAAACTTTTGTCTCGTTTAGAACAATGCAAGCTAAGGTATATATTTGAAGATAGATAGGTAGGGATGGACGGACTGACGGACGGACAAACCGACTGCAGGGAAAACCAGGTGTCATAGCAGCAACATGAAGTGTGAAACACATAATAGGTACATGTAACTGAGAGTGTTGAGACATAAGAATAAGATATTGAGACTGGACAACCTGAGAGTGCACGCAATCTCTGGACCAGTAAACCACTCTTATTCAGCCCTCTGCTTGGTTGAGTCCCTAAGGGACTGTTTTCGCCCTGCACTAAATAACTTCGCTGAAAATAGCCGATTTACAAGCTCACAAGGTGCCGCGTTGTGAAGTATTGTGAACTTGTAGAGTTACGGATGCTGGGGTTTAAGTGCTTAATGTGTTATTGTCATTGTCAGCCAACATGCCATCAAAGCCAGTCGGATCGGCACATTGTCCTCAGATAAGAATCTCACAGTGCAAACAGGGACATTAGGGTAAAGGCATGCCATGCCAGGCTAGTGTTATAGATGAAAGTTACACTGGCAGGAAACTTCAGGGACTTTAAGGTACAAAGGGCAGTATGTATCATAAAAAAGATACCTTTCCCTTCCAGACTTCATCTGGGATTTTATACCAACAATGAATGGACAGACAGCTCATAGAGCAACGTGATGTGAAGTGATGATCACTTGCACCCTGGTGTTCTTATGACAATATGTTCCTATGGCATATGTTTGTTTTTTTTTCTTTATCAGGATGCTATATGTAACATGTTGTCAATTTATAGATCAGCCTTTTTTTTGTCATAATACAAAATAATATCCTATGTTGTATACTTGTATTATTGGCATTGGAAGACAACTTTATTACAGTTTCACAAATTTGCCTAATCTTGCTGGATTATAATTGATGTAGTACATTAATTTTCCTTGAATTATACTAGGGACACTTTTTGAAAGATGTATGTTCTCTTTTTTTTACTAACCTACAGTATATTCAGCTAAACATTACATTCCCATTGACAATTAATGGAGAATTTACGTCACGACTCACTAAAGCGGTGCCTGTGAGCCGTGAGGCCTCTACAGCGGTGCCCGTTGGGCACTGGCCTACTTGGAACGATGTAAGTTGGAAATGCATGCCCCACCCAGATATTATGCGTTGGAGCCTCTACAGCGGTTCCCGTTGTATGTAAGACTAAAATCTACATTATAGCTTAATATAGGAACATAAAACTTGTTTTTTCTCATAGAATCAAAGGTTTATGCCTATGGTCATGATTCACCAGGATACTGGATGGCTTGATTCTAGAGTCGGTTCCCCAATTAATTTTCCTCAAGGGCCATATTTTGACTAGCGTACCAGGCTGGGGGCCGAGTCGGCACGCTCGAGGTCGAGGTCTTGCCCTGAAATTAATGTTCAGGGCAAGACCCCATTTGAAAAGGACCCCCAATTTGACATGCAGGGGCTACTGACCCCCATTTAATGCCATTTATATCTGGGACCCTTAAAAAAAAAAAAATAATAATAATCTTTCATGGGCCACAAGGGGTCGCTCTGTGGGCCGCAAATGGCCCGCGGGCCGCCTATTGGGGAACCCTAGACGAATTGATTTAAATGTTTTTGTAAATCTCTATGGGAAAAATGAATTTGGTCAAGAAAACCACACCCACTACTGTGCTCTATATATAGTGGTAGAAATATACAGAATAAAAAAGGTTAAACGATTTATGTAGTAGCATTCTTACCGTATAAATATAAATAAATATATATATATAAAGTGAGAGAACTCAGGATATAAAGATTGAGCATTGTCTGGTATGCTTCCTATACCAGAAGCCAGTCTAAAGGTTTGAGGGATTTGGTTTATTAAAATAAATCTAGGACATGTAAAGCTCTGGATATTAGTCTCTCTTTTGTTGTTTTACTCACACAATAGCAATATCCATGGTGTCCTCTTCCATATAGTTCACAGCCCACACCATAAGTCATAAGATACGATAAACCTTTATTGATGATTTCCATGGGGAAAGCAGGTGTCATACAGCAGTAGTAGCAACACCAGTAAGCATGAAACACAGGATAGATACAGGTACAGATAGAGATACTAATAAGACTATGAAAAATAAATAGAACTGGGTTTATTACCTGCTATACTACTAAACATCTGCACTCGGTCTGTCTGAGTTAACGTGACATAATTCTACCAATATGGAAAATGGTTTAAATTCTGTGAGTGTAGAAAAGGACCTCCAAGGCTTCAAAGTAAAGGGATGTTGAACTGGTAGTCCTTTATTGATCCTTCAAAGTAAAGGGATGTTGAACTGGTAGTCCTTTATTGATCCTGCCAGAGGAAATGCAGCTGATAGCTGAGGGATGAAGATGTTAAGGTCGGGTTAATTAAGTGCCCCTGAGCTATAAACACTAGTAAATAAATGTCCCAAAATAGGGACACCAGGTTGAATTAAAAAGACGAGGTGTTGTAACAAGATATACACAATGTTACACTGTCAAATGACAGAGTATAAATCAATCAAAATGTATACTGTGTAGAGCCGCTGATGGCCTAGTGTTTAATTAAGGTGCATAATTGTAGGCTCTAATAAAGCCTGACACCAAACCGCAAGTTAGATTCCTGAGCCCGACAACCGTTGGTACGAGTCATTCCCTGTCTCTGTTTCCTGTATGTCTGTCTCTACTGCATGTGCTATCCAACATGAAGGCAAATGAGACTAAAGAATAGTCAAAGCCTGATCTTGTATTGAACAATTATCTAATGTGATTCTGTCTTGGGAGTGAGCCATGGTTCCTTGATCAAACTCCATGATTTGCATAGTGCAGTTTCATTGTCCCTTTTCAGAGCTCTTATCAACTAAATACAATTTGTTTGGTGTCATCCTTGTGCTATGTGTCCATGCAGTTCCCAATTAAAGCGCTGTGTGACCACAGCATGCATTCTATGCATGCCCTTTTTCTGAATAAAACAAATAAAAAAAATTATCAATCACATATTAAAGAGCAATATTGTCAAAGGTCAACTGTTTAGCAGACGTGACCCCACAGTAGAGTGTGTGAACTCTATGGCAGGTAAAGCAGCTGTAAAGTGATCCTGGTCCTAAAGGCATTGTCCAGTGTTGCATGTGAGAGCATGTGTTGCATTTGAGGCAGCTAGGTCATTTGAGGTGGGTCGTTTCACAGGCGCTAAATCCTATTGTTGCACATGACAAAGAACATTTAACGCTCGCTCTGTTTTGAAACTGTACCCACTTCTGGAAATCGGCCAGGACTGACACAGCCTGAGGACATTTTGCTCTAAGAGAGAATCTGGCCATTACCGGTTTCATGACTCATGCGTTTGCTTTCTGGTGTGTTTCCTTTATTACCCTGATTTATCGTCTCTGTCGGGTGGAAACCTCATATGTCCAAAACTGTTACTTTTCAGGATTCAAATACAAAAAATTGCAAAACGTTTCGAGCTTGCAGATGTATTTGTGTGACACTGACTGTAGTTAAACAACATGGAGATAAAAGGTTTCTGCCTGACAGCGACGATACAGTGACGTTATTTTCAATGAGTGACACCGTCATGCAACAAAGTACGTTATATATTGTATATGAAGCATTCGAATGCTGTGTGCCTAAAAACAAGTACACACGCTGTTTAGTTACTGGTAGTTTAGTTTAGTTTTCAAATCCATCATTTTCCTTTAGCAATTGCTGCACTCATGGAAACAACTTGGGGATTTTTGTGTTACCCTTAGTTAACCTTGTAGAATGTAAACTGTAGCCTAATACCTGTTGCGTTAACAATCGTGCTAATTGAGTATCCAATCAATCAATCAATCAATCAATCAATCAATCAATCAAATGCTGTTATTTTCCCCATCACTTAGAGTTTCACTTGTTTATCCTGTATCCTGTCTGTGTGAGTTATCTCTCTCCTGATTGGATAAAAGTGGTATCCCGACCTGAAAACGTATTTTCAACGTATTGTTGAATTATACTTAAAAAGATTGGATTAACCACTGCTGGACAAACACACCAGTCTGTGGCGATAGATGAATGGACACACTGTCTGGTTTTACACTCTCAGACTGGGCTGTATTTTGCGTGTCTTAAGTACCAGGTCTTATTCCCTAACTTGAGTAAACTATAGACCTGGAGGCGTGATCAATGCCATTTGGCTATTCTGAGGTCTTTAGTTTACTCAAGTTAGGGAATAAGACCTGGTACTTAAGACACGCAAAATACAGCCCTTCATTCAACTCTCTCTGGTTTTACACTCCACACCCAGAGTGTCCATTCAACTCGGAGAGTGCAAAAATGGCCCAGTAAGGGTTCCAAATAACACTCTGGATTTTGCTGTGCACTTGAGAATAATAGCACACTCTTGTCCGAGGACAAGAGGAGAGTAAAGATGATGGAAACAACACGACCTCATCCCATTTCTCTATTCATCAGATCAAAAGAAGCTTTATTCCATTTTAGGAGTTCTGTTTTTACACACCAAGCCCAATACAGACAATAATGAATGGTCTAATTTAATCTAGTTGTTGTTTGTTGTCGTCCCCCTTCCATTCGTCTGTTCTGTCCTTTGTTGACAGGATAACATGTTCAAAAATATTTTCATTATGGTAAAACCAATAAGAACATGAATTGCATAATTCACTATATTACAAAAAGCAGCATTATTGGAGCAGCAGAGGCATACAATGACAGACTGAGGAGCAATACATTCCAGACCTCTCACTTCATTTGACCTGAATTGAACGTCATACAGTATAATTATGGCTTAACATTGGACTGGATTACTTGTCAAGCATGCCGTTCTCTTTCTGGGGATGTCAGCCGTTATTTCTAAAGCACTTTAAACCACATCAATATATAAACATAGAAGCCCCATGATAAAGCTCACTGGCTATTTAGTACAAAGCAGCTATATAAGGCATATGTCAGGGTGTCACTAAGCTGTTGGTCCCTTTGAAATCACTGAAGATTCACATTCCATGTACTTGTATGTAATTATCTGGTCACCTAATGTTGTGTTAGACATACGCTGTTTACGTGAACACAAATGCTAAGATTGTTATATAGATAGCATGTTGTTTTAGACAAATGCTAAGTTTGATGTTTACCTGCATGTACACAGTTGTTTCTTTTCTCTATTTACTGTACATTTACCCTAGTTTGTTGACCAGGGTTCTTGACATTTACTGATCTATACTTGCAATTACTATCATTCACTATAATTATCATGTACAACTACAGAGAACAAGAATGTATATTCTGATCAGGGTTTCACTATTAACCCTACAGTATATGAAATGACAATATTGGACCAAATCATGTCTAAAAAATACACACGTTCTTAGATTGGGGTCCAAGAGGTGAAAATCATATCAAATGGGGACCCACGTGGCCTAATGCATAATATCAAATTGTTGGTCCTTGAAATTATATGAGAGTTGAGAATCACTGGATTAAACCTTGTAACGCCAATTAGAATTAGTTTAATTACATTATTTTCCTGGATGCTAGATTGATTAGTGACATTTCATGACTGCTTGGTCCACAATGTCATTCAAAATGTATATATGTTTTGTTGCTTTGGTTTTTTAGGATGGATTTGTTTGTTTGCATCTTCTGAAAGCAGCATTAATGGACTTGACCGGAGTCCCCCATGGGTAAATAATACTAGACTCACTTCTGTTTTCACCCTGCACTAAATATCTTTTCCGAAAATGAATGAACGTTGGCCCCCAGAATAGGGACGCTGGGGTTTAAGTAGTTTAAGCGTCTTTGACTTTTTCATCATAGGTGCCCTGTCCCTTATAGTTGCCCACGTAGCCGCTGGTGTCGGGTTGGTCCGCGCGGCCGACCTTGCCTTTCCCTTTGCCTGAGTCGTCGAAGCGCTCCTTGTGTGATCCAGTGTACTTGGTGGTGTCTGTCAGTCTGTCCACCGCAGCGGCCTTCGCCGCTCTCTGACAACACAGAATACAAAGATACAAAGACAACTTACTCCACCATATATGTTCCTCATATTCTTTCTGTTTGTTCAAAAAAAAGGAAAATAAGTAGGCCTAACATGCACATACATAGACACGCACATGGTGCACGCTCGCATGCAGACAAGCACGAAACGTCACGCACACACAGTTATTCATAGTGTAAAGATTATATTAGCTGATTGATGTCTGACACACACACACACACACACACACACACACACACACACACACACACACACACACACACACACACACGCAGAGAGAGTCAGTTGCATGCTCTGTCGATTTACAATAACATATTTTACATGAGTTGGTCACAAAATAGTACATTTCAGGCGACAGACAGGCTTTGTTTCCAAACACTCACAGTGACTCCCACGTTGGTAGGCTCCTTCCCTGCTAACAGACCATAGATCTGCTGCTCTGACTCCTGCTGGCTTTTCCCTTTAAAGCGTTTGGGAGCCAACTCTGTCAACGCCTGCTTGAACTGCTCAAATGTGATCACGCGGACCGACTTCG